>NC_143555.1:130856250-131162500 GCF_054136105.1 Typopeltis vanoorti
CGGGTATTTTATTTTGGAATATATTTTTTCAAAAAATTTCCAACCCCATATAGTGTTTGATGGATCGAAGATATTTGCTATCTATTATGACCCTTTAAACATTATGTTTCTTGATAGTTTTTCCTATCAAGAAAACTATCAAGTTTCACACATCCCATTCTCTAGATTATCATGGAGTCATCCCCGAAGAATCATATTTCCAGCCAGAATTTATGAACAAAGAAACTCGTACAGAGTTCAAGACTTTGTACGAAAATCGGCTAGACAGTGAATACTATTTGAAAACGGAACGTTTGGCTTATAGGAAGGATGATGTGCGTGTTTTGCGTGACAGCTGCAACACTTTTCGAACTCTCTTCATACAGTTCACCGAAATTGATCCCTTTCTCCATGACATTACAATTGCAGGAGTATGTTTGAGAGTATTTCTCCAGAACTTTTTAAAACATAGTACTTTTGCCATACTTCCTGCTCCAGGTTACAGGGTTGAAAAACTGAATTTGATTCAAATGTGAGAAATTTACTCATAATCGATGATTTGGTTCACCAGGCTAAAGACAGCACGGAAATAACTGATGTTTTCATAAAAGGTTCACATCATAACCTCAGTGCATTCTACTGACACAAAATTTATTCTGTAAAGGTACACATTTCGGACAATTTCTCAATTTCTTTTAAAAGCAATAACATTATGTTATTGCTTTTAAAAAAAAACCGAGACTCTTTACAGTTTCTCATTTAGCTTCTCACGTTTTTCCAGGACAAACGAACGTATTAGTTGGATTTATAAAGATGCAACACGGGAACCCCCACTCATATTTAGTTTTAGACTTTAGACAGGAAACACCTGATATTTTATGCTTAAGGTCACGGATTTTGCTAGGAGAAGAACCCAATACAGTGTTTATCCCTGAATGGCTGATAGACTCAAACGCTATGAATATCTCGTCAAATACTTATCTCATTCCTCTCCAAAACAAGGAAATGATGCTTTAAAACACTGCACTTCCAGCCAAATCACCACACTCTGTGAAATCTGCAAAAATGTTTTATCTGGAAATATTCCACTAAAACATAACCAGAAGTCACGCCTACAAAGGAAAAAAAAATTATAAGAGCACTAAGTAACAAATCGCTTCACTTCATTATTAGACGAAAACTGGTTTTGCAGCACGGGGGAGCACTGTTCCCATTATTAGGCAGTACCATTGTTCCTTTATTGAGTACATTTATTAGGAAATGAATCATATGTTTAAAAAATTTATGCTCCTCCACTCACCAGAGGAGCGTGAGTTGTACACACGAGATGATAAAATGAGTGCCATGTTAAAAATGAGAAATTAAAATCCATATGAAAAAGTAAAAGCATATTTAGTTGTTTTGCAGAAGTATTTAGGTTTGAAAAGCAATTGGCTCACACAGAAGGAGAGCAACAGGAACATAGACTGTCACATCCAGAATCTACCCTGAGCAAACCGAATACCCAGAAACCATTCTCCTCAACCATCAATGTCAGCCAGTCCCAGTGACGAAAATGCTTCCAATCCACTCTCTGCGTGCAGCAGAGCTCGAAGAATGAGTACCAAGTTCGTCTTTTTATCTCCCAGAAAGCTGCGTGGGAATAAGAAACTGGCGTGGAAAAAATGGTAAGTGAAAAAACAATTTTTTTTAAATTATTTTTTATTTTCAGTAAATGATTTGTAACAGAATAAGTTACTACAATATCATTTAACCATAAATCCTTAGAATAACATTTGCTAATAACATTTTTCATAGAAAGACCACAACATCTCAATATTAAAAAATATACACAGTGCAAACCACATGCGACAGAATCATTAGCTTGTACAGGTACACTATTACAATGCCATATATTAGTGTTGATATTCAGAAAGTTAACAATATCGCCTTCGGGTGGACGACCGAAGCTATCGAAAAAAATCACCGTTTTTGTCTTTGATATAGATAGCTTGCCAATGTTGTCCTGGCAATCAGGTCGGATCTCTGTTCACGACGAACATCGACTGTCGTTGTCTGATCGTATGTTGTGGCAATTCATCACGAGCACAAACTCCTAAACCCACTTTTCTTGTGATGGGTTCTAACTCTAGTATGCTTACTAATTGTTCAATGTTCATAGTTCAGTAACACAAAACGATCCCTTGTTATGGATAACGTACACTCAAACTCTGCATAGAGAACCACAGTGATGTTTTCAGGAAGTGGTTGAGCAAATTGAACTTCGAGGCGCACACTTCCTCTTCTTAACAGACTGACATGGGGGGCTATGGCATTTGGATTTGGGGAGAAGTCAAATCCATAGAGAACGTTTCCCTTTACGTATTCCTCATAAGAAATGTCATTACCACAGTCTCTGTTCCATTTGTCTAGCGATATGAACAGTGATATGTAACATCTGCTGTAATGCCTTTCTTTGAAGTTCGGAGTCAAAGTTTGCGAGGGATACTGAATACCGTCAGCTGTCACTACAAGAAAATTCATATTGAAATGATGAAACTTAAATGGATTTCTGTTGAAAGTGCCATTAAATCCATCACTAGCGACCAATCCAATAATTAATCTGGATGGTATTTCACCTAGATACAGATTGTCTCGTGTGGCATCTGACATACCCTTAGGAATCGAACAATAAGACACTTGCACTCGATTGATAGGATATACCATGTTTGACATGTCTAACACAGTCAGATGAGCCAGTTGAATCTTTGAATTTATTTTGACTTTGCGGACAAAAAGTGTAGCTTCTTCAATTTGCACTTTAGCTTAGCAGCAGCATTTACTGTCAGTAAACAAAATTCGAGAGAAATGCGAACCATACGAACACGAACAGTAACGTTGTTGATCAAGTACCGGTCTTGATGCATGATGTCAGCGAGTATTCACAGAAGCATCTCGACACTTTTCGACTGGTTAATTCGAGCTTGTCGTCTAATCATCCCACATTCACTTTTAGTAAACTTATCACTAACATTAGCCACATCATCTTTTACAAATAGTTCATTTGTCAGTTGACTGTTTTCAGCATCTCTATCATAATTTAGTAGCTTTTCAATATAAGCCCCATAAGGATACATGTCTGATGCCACATTCACTAGTTTATCTTGGAGAAAAAAGTCAATTTGACTGAACAAGAAATGGAAAAAATTGTTCACGACACCAACTGAAGAATCTTCGTTAGGTTCACCATCATTGTCAGTGATGCGCACACAAACGCGTAGGTATGATTTTCCCAAACCCAAGTATTCTTTAGATATACCTGGTATGCAAAATTCCACTGTTAGTATACTGGATATTGGTTGGTAGGTAACATAAGAACTTTCCACACACATGTTGACACGAAGGTGGGAAAAAAGATGTAACTCTGACATCATATCCTCAGCAAAAGATGTCATCTCGCTTGCGCTTTTTAGTATTCGTTTTTTATATTCTTGCTTCCTTGACCTCTCTGAAGTAATCGGTTCTGAGCCTTTTTAGCAAAGGTTTTCCCAGCTTCTGATGCACTGTTTATAAAGGCTCGACGTACAGGTATCCCTTCCAGTACATCTCCTATCATATGCTGACCGACCGGCTTTTAAGGCTTGACGACCGACATATTGAGCTGCAGGTTTAAAAGTAGACTTAGAAAGGAGAAGGCACTTCTGAAAATGCTACCTAAACCGTACCCACGCTGTATTGGGGGCCCGTAAACATCTGAGATAATCAGTCTTCCTTCACTTGTCGGAAGTGTAATGTAACTATTGTCTTGCCGCCACGAAAGTGGAACAACTCGCCTTTGTCAGAACGGATTTCAATGCTAATTGACTGAAATGTTTGTTTTCGTAACGGATAATAATCAGGTTGAGCAAAAACGAAGGAACACTTGGTGCTGCACTGAACAACTCGTAACAATGGTGCACATGTATTCCCAACTATCTGTTCTTGGATTAAATCAGAATAAACAAAATATGCGGCTACACCCCTCTTTATATCAACTGGATATTTCCCTGTGATTGTACTTTTCAGTTTAACACCAATCTGATTAAAATCCCGTAGAATGCCCAAATCCGAGGCCTCCTTGGGAAAAAACAGGTTGTAATCTTTTGGGACTGTCAGAGAAATGGTGTTGTTTGGGTTCTTTTTTCCAGTAGTCACAGAACTCACATCAAACACTGATTGAAGAACTTCAGAGGGTGAATTATAACTGCTATGGGGAATCTTGTACACTTTGTAAAATCCTTCTTTAGACTTTTCGAAAACTTTATTTCCTGTGATTTTGTTGTTGTCAATAGTGTTGACTCCTCCTCCAGCTGCACGTATCATATGAAACTCATCGTAACCGAAATCGATGTTATTATATTCTCCTAGAAGATGCATTTCGGAAAGAGCAACTTCGCATTTACCTTTAAGTCTGATTTCGTCTGGTAATTCCACTTGAAATTTCGTTTGCGTGTTTGTAGGAAACATTTTCATACTGGCGTTTCTGGGAAGAGTTAAGTAAAATATCTTCGCTACGAACCCGAGAATTATACGATAAGGGATAACCGAGCCACTTATCAAAATACTGAGGCTTTCCTTTCTGTTTGCGGTGCTTAAGTACTCTTTCGATTAGATACACGTCTTCCGGCAGTTCATTGAGTATATCAGCCTTTTGCAGTTGAAGTTCATAAGACGTTCCCTCCACTATCTCTCCATCCCGACTGCGAACTCTATATACTACAGGGTTTCCATTAATAACCTGATCAATAGTGAACAGTTGTCGTGTCCAGTTACCCCAATACCCTTTTCTACATTTGTGGGGATCATCACTTAAAACCACACTATCACCTACTTGAAATTTTGGTTTGGTAGTCTCCTCTTGGGTTCCGTACAAATATTTCCAAACACGATCCTCGTTGTGAAGGTTAACTTCCGAAGGATCCATACCGATACTGCGGTGTGGTGCGAGGTTATAAGTATGTACAAGGGTCGGAAAAATATTCGTATAACTTTTACTTTTATTATACGTCATCCACTTGTAGATCTTTGTTTTCAATGTCCTGATAACTCTTTCTGCAATGGGTGCTTTCATTTCGCTCCTGGTCATGTAGAAATGAATATTATGGTTCTTAAACAATGCATGAACTTTCTGGTTGTAAAACTCTTTTCCTTGATCAGTGTTTATGTAACATGGCACTTCTTTAAAAATAGACTCGAAAGCATTAACAACAGCGTCTGCTGATTTTTTCTTCAGTGTTCGAGCCCACGCAAATCGGGAAAAACAATCAATGAATGCAAGAAGGAAACACACACCCCATTCTCTTTTGCATCGGATGAAATATCTGCCAAATCACATTGAAAAGTGTAAAAGTGTCGCGACTTTGATTTGATTGCGTCTAAACTTCTTCTAATGGATTTATGTCTCACATAAGTAGGCTGTGTTGCTAACCAACTTTTCCTAGTTTCATGTGGCAAATTTTTATGTTTCTGTAAAGCTTTGATACTACCAAACCTAACTACTGTATTAGGATTATAGTAATCTGCTAACTTTTCATCACTAACAATAAGTTTTTTTCTTTGTAGGTGAAAATCAAGAACCATCGCAAAAGTTCCAGAGACTTGCTTTTATAGCAGTACTACTAATATGTGGAAATTGGCATACTCATCTGGGAAGCAGTATAAAAGTCAGCCAATCGCACATGTCCCATCAAAGAAATGTTACGACAAGAAAAACACCACATCCATTGGTGATATCTGTAAATTGCTATTTCTGCATATTACATTGTAAATAATATGCGAAATAAAATGTGTATACTTAAATGAACAAATGGTTTCGTTGATGTGTTGTGCATATTTATGTAAGATCACTTTTGAAATCACAGCGAATTCACACACAATTTATTTATTTATTGAACTTTAAGATCTTCAATTTAGATAAATCAAAATATTCGGATGAATTATGAATAAAATATGAGTTCGAATGAAATATGAGTTCGAATATGAATATAGAATAAAATATATATGAGCTATGGAAAAAACAAAAGTGTGTGTTTGAGGGACACCAGCATATAATAAAATTATTCAGAAAAGCCTAATCACTCTGCCATCACGACTCTACTCTAAGAACTCCCACCCTTTAACAGGAAAGAAATAACCCAAATTGTATTGGAAATTTCGTACAGCCATCTATAGACAACCAAAGACAAAACATGATGACATTGACGGATGTGTGTCACCCTGGGAAAATTCCAAGATATCGTTATTCAAAAACATCGCCCACAATTCCATAGGCAAACCAAAATATCACGTGATGTCACAGAGACATATGTTCCCCAGAAATTTCCAAACAAATAACGTCACGACTCCTTAACTCTAAAATTACCCACAAGGTATCACGCGAATCCAACACACCACGTGATATCCCTGACAAAAAAGGGGGGAAGCGAAATTCCAAACTTTATCTTATCACTATCCATCACCCATAATATCATACGCAAACCATTTACTTATCTATAACTCATAACAATATACATCCACAACACGGACGTCATTTCCCCATTCACCCTACCCCTATTTAGTTCATAGTATCCCATCAATCACGACACGAATCCTTATCCCCTAATAATATCTTCCTTTTCCATTCAAAACAATAACGTCACTTATTTACAACTAACAATTACGTCACTTATCTACATCTGATAATAACAAACATTCACGTCACGATTCCTTATCTTATCTTGATCTGGTTAAAAGTGTCCTACCAATCCCGACACGAAGCCTTATTCACTAATATCTTCCTTTTCCATTCACAACAATAACGTCACTTATTTACAACTAAGAAATGACATCACTTGTCTACATCTGAAAACAACACACACCCACAACATGATTCCTTATCTTATCTTGATCTTGATCTGGTTAAAAGTGCCCCACTAAACACGACACGAATCCTTATCTCTACCACTCTCCCATAATTCCATAAACAAATGCCGTCACACACAATTACGTCATCAAATGAACAACAACCACGTCACGATTCCTTATCTTATCTTGATCTTGATCTGGTTCAGAGTGCAACCCCTACTACCCATGGGGAAAGCGAGGTGGACGACGATCAGGTTTGCCAATCCAGTTGTCTTCTACGTAGTGCAGAACAGACTGAGCTTCAGCAGGATAGTCATTATTTTCATATAACACTTCAAAAGCACGTACAACATTTGTAGATGGCAAATTTGGTTCCAAATTTTTTATCATGCTTATACCTCTACGGTGTGTATCTTCCTTTCTTCGAGGCATCAATGCATAAACAGCAGGAATCAGGTTATCGTTTATAATGCCATAAATTGTGTACAGCTGCTCAAAAAGGGGTTGAGTAGTTTTAAAAGTGCCATCTGCATACCATGTTGCTGATTGCAACAATAACTGTAGATTTCGTTTAGTAGAAAGTATCAGTAATTTGTTGCGGCCATCGTTGCTGTCATCAAAAGAAAATCTTCATTTCCATTGGTGATTTTATAAATAGGCGGAAAAATCAAATTACTTAACGAATTTGGATTTTGTGGTACCTGTTCGAAGAACAGTTGATTTCGGGTTCTTCGAATAGTCCTTTTTACAGAGGCATTGCTCGGCATTTGGCCGATGAATAGGAGATATTTTTGTGTATGCTTCCGTGATAATTCGATGAGTCTCATTGCTAGTTGTACGGGCTCGATCTCTAATCCTATTAAGTAGCTTCGCTACTTCAACCCGTGCCATGTTACCAACATGATTATGTTGGTTAATTCGTTTGATAATGTTGTCTCCAGCTGTATGAATACGCGTATGGCAATGCATTTTTTGCATCTTAGGTCGCATGTATCCGACAGATACATTTATTATTAGTATGTGCTGAAATGCGATAAAACTAAAAAAAAAAAAAACACTACAAATATAATACATGACGGTTTATTTATTTTCAGATACAATCTAGAAATTATTGAAAAAAAAAAAAGAAACAAATAAAAATACAAAATAACCAATATTATACTGACATAGGAGTTCGCCGTATCTCTCAGACACAATTTATTATCAAATATCACACGCCTTTACATAACACGTGTTAAACCAAACTGACTTCAATTTTTTAGCGAATAAATAACGCTTCCAACGAATTTTTTCTGCGATGAATTTTCCTGCAATGGATTTTCTCTGCGAGCGATAAATTTTCCTTTTGATGAATTTTCTCTGCTATGAATTTTCCTCAATACGTAAGCCAGGCAAGGACCCACACCTGTCTCAAAATTATCGTCCAATCAGTCTCATCTCCAACCTGGGTAAGGTTGCAGAGAAGGTCATCCTCTCACGACTTCAAGTTTCAGTAGATAAACTAAACATCCTTCCTAAAGAACAATTTGGTTTTTGGCAATACCATAGTACTACCCAGCAAATCCTCAGAATAGTTGAATATATTACCACCAGCTACAACTGGCGTCAATACACGGGAGCTGTTTTTCTTTGATCTATCCAAAGCATTTGACAAAATATGGCACTTTGGATTACTACATAAACTTATCTCAGCCGGTATCTCACTGAAAATGGTACACCTAGTTAGATCTTATCTGCAGAATATCAGCATGCATGTCAAGATCAATGGTACTACCTCATCCCATTGGCATATCTTCGCCGGAGTACCGCAGGGATCCCTACTGGTTCCATTACTGTTCTCTATATACATGTCAGACATTCCGCACAACCCAATGTCATCCATCATGGCCCTATATGCGGATGATACGGCATTATTAGCCAGATCTCTTCGGTCACACCTCATTACTAAAATGCTTCAAGAAAACCTAAAGGTAGAGAAATAGTTCTCCAAATGGAGACTACAAATGAATCCTCAAAAAGAGTTCAGCCATTATCTTCACGAAAGGATCGATATCTCCTGCAGGAGACGTCTTACTATTCAATACTAAAATTCCCTGGCAGACAGAAACAAAATACCTGGGTGTAATTCTCGACAAAAAGCTATCTTTCAACCAACACATCAAGATTACGCGTGCAAAGGCATCTAAACCCATCGCTCAGATCTATCCGCTAATTAATAGAAATAGCAGGCTAAGTAACAGAATCAAATGGCTTTTATACCAGCTGACGATTCGTCCTATCATCACCTACGCCTCTCCAGCCTGAAGCCCCACCTCTAATACTAACATTACCAAAATACAGCGAGTGCAGAACAAGTGCTTGAGAATGATTCTGAATGCCCCGTGGTATGTTAGAAACAATCAACTTCATAGAAATACAAATATTCCCTATATTTTCTCTTTACCAATCTTTAGCATCTGAGTTCTTCCTAAAGACGTCTATACACCCCGACAATCTAGTTCAGCAACTGTAGCCTACGATGCAACGGATATATTTAAAAATAAAAGACCAAAAGCCATTTTAACTTCATGTAGCGATATGTAATCTCCATGCCCATTCGGGGGGGGGGGGGGGAACTGCTCATAAAATTTTTCCTTCGTGTAATGTAACCGTAACAGATAGAGAGGAATATGAAAAGCATCTTGCTTCACCCCTAAAGCCATTAATGTCAATTGTCAAATATTTGAGGCTTGAGGTGATGTGTGAATTACGAGGAGTAGAATTCCAGGGTAACGTATAGCAATGCTGTAGCCAATGAAGCTTTAACTGAGGCTCGGATATTGCCGTTACCCAGCCATGAGCAGAGCTTATAGCCGATAACCACCCATCCTTACATTTTCTTCTTCTATTTTCTTCATACTTCTACAGATAATGGGGAATATGAAAAGCATTCTTGCTTCACCCATCTACCCCCCCCCAAAAAAAATGATACGAACATTTCACCTTAAGATTTGTTCTTACTAACCGATTGTTTTCAATTTGTATCGTAAACTCAGAGCAAAAATATGTCGAATTCCAGTTAACAACAAAGAAACCCCGAGAGGGCCATCGTATCCCACTAAGAAACTACAGCAATTCTGTAGGAGCGACAAGTTTCGAGGGCAGCAAAACCCAAATTTTAACCATAAAGTATCGTTTTCTGCTTTTAATTTTATACATTTCCTTGAGTAAAACACGGCACATATCATATACCATAACAACGATCCTGGGCACTGATTAAAATTGTTTCGAATGGGAATTACTTATACTCGTATATGTATGTATGTTACTATAAAGTAAGCCATTGAAAGTGTAAACTAAATCACTGAAAGTGAACTACTTTCTGTGTAGAATTCCTTATAGTCCTTATAAGGACTGGCTTAAAGGGGCGAAGCAAGAATGCTTTTCATATTCCCCGTTATCTGTAGAGGACAGTGTAGGGATAAGGTGTTATTGGGCTATTAAAGCTCTGATCATGGCAGGAGGGTAACAGCAATAGCAGAGCCTCAGTTAGAACTTCATTGGCTACAGCATTGCCATTTAGATTTCGATTACCCTCCAAGGGTATTGGATTGAATGAATCAATCACCGACTATGTAAGTAAAGGTGAAATCTCAAAAATACGGACGATCTCTAGGCCACTCCATAGTGGGCGAAAGACCGTCCTAATCTCAGCGTTGGTTCCACTCAGTGACGGGCTCCCCGACCACTGAGCAGAACCGCTCAAATTCCGAGGAAAATAATTCACCGACAAAGCCCCTCAGCGGGCCGTGCCGGAGAACACCTTCCCCGGAGACTCAAAGTGCTCCCTTAAGGCAAAAACTTTAAGAGAGCGAACTCAAAAACTCATCGCCCAAAGGGGTAACAGCAACAGCCGAACCTCAGTTAAACTTCATTGGTACAGCACTGCATTGTTGCCATCCGTTACCCCCAAGGGCATTAATGAATCAATCACCGTATGTGTAAGTAAAGGTGATATCTCAAAAATATCGGACGATCTCTAGGCCACTCATTCGTGTAAAACACAGCTCTTACGAGATGTAGAACTGTTTTACATTATGAGGAGAGGTCACTACCCAGACCGGTTTCGACCTTTATTGAGGTCTCATCAGTGAGTAGGTCGACCTGGAATATCAAGGTTTAAGTGAACCGAACTTACATATACCCCTACTAACGAATTGCCAGACCTCTTAGATTTCGATATCCGAGTTTCGTATCCGGCTATAAAACAATACAGGATTTATTATCCCTTAACTTAATTTATATCGCAGGAAAAAAAATAGCCTCTTGGCTCTTTATCGTATTAATAATAATATATGGGTACACCGGTCTGGCAATTCGTTAGTAGGGGTATATGTAAGTTCGGTTCATTTAAACCTTGGTATTCCAGGTCTACCTACTCACTGATGAGACACCAATGAGGGTGGAAACCGGAGCGAGGCGGATCTCGCTTTGAGAGGCTCCCCTTGGAGTTATTTGACTGTCTCTGAGTGGGGGCCACCGCTGAGATTATGGCTCTGCTTGATGGTGGGGTGAGCCTGCCACTGGGTAGAGCCAATGCTGAGAAGTTCTTCTCGGTGACGGAGTGAGCCTGTCACTGAGTGGAACAACGCTGAGTTGGACGATCTTTCAGGATCGCCTAATTTTTAGAGCCCGCTTCACCTATACATAAAGGTTGAAACCGGTCCGGGTAGTGACCTCTCCTCATAATGTAAAACAGTAATACATCTCCTAGGAGCTGCGTTTTACATTATCAGAAAATATTAAGGATAGTGACGGAGCTTGCCCCACCTTTGACAAGAGTTGTCTTAGTGTTGTACTACCCAAGTGATGACTTACGCTTGGACTCGCCGATAGTTCTTCGGCATGAAACTCTTAGATTTCGATCTCCGAGTTTCGTCCTCTGCTGTAAAACAATACGGGATTTATTATTCTCTTAACTTAATTTATATCGCCGGAAAAAAAATAGCTTCTTGGCTCTTTATCCTTATTATTTAACCCTTAATACTCGTATGCTTTACGCTATTAACCTAAGACAATACTTTTTATTATCCTCTACCCGTTGCAAATATTTAGATATTTTGACCCAAATAGCAATTGACCAACAACGCAATATTCTACACATGAAATAAAAATAAACACAAGAAGAAAATATCGTGTAATGTAAGTGTATACATGCGTAGAATATTCCTCTGCAGATCTCTCTTACCCTAAGCACATTTCAAGCGTGGAGATTAATTCGCAATTCCTCCCTGCCATAAAAATAAGCAATATCCTTCCTGTTTTTCTTTATTTAATATCTTCTTTTATGTTTTCAGACTGAGCAGTTGACATTCCTGTGGGTTTTGTTCATTATGATAGTCGTCGGCAACAGCTGTGTTCTGGTTGCTCTGATGTTGTCAAAGAACAGAAAGTCCCGGATGAACTTCTTTATCATGCACCTGGCGATAGCTGGTAAGTTATTTGATTTCGTGCGTGCGTGCGTGCGTGCGTGTGTGTGTGTGTGTGTGTGTGTGTGTGTGTGTGTGTGTGTGTGTGTTCATTGGATGAGACCTATTACTAAGATCCCATCACATAATTGAACTCGAATACGAGGAAGTAACAAGACAGACGCTCTCCACTCTAGTTTAAGCAAAACAAAAAAAGAAAAAAAGAAAAAGAAAAAGAAAAAAGATGGTCATTCGATGTCGAGATGTTTCCCAAGAGGACCGACATGGACGGAGATGAGTCGCTAAAATAGAGACGGAAACAGGACGTGGAGATATCGAGTAACGTCAATATTTCATCAAGCAAGTAAAAAACATCTTTCCATAGAATCGTGAAGTATCCAGTCAGAATCTAGAGGTATTTTTATTTTGTTTTTGGTACATCTTAGCACTTGATACTGAAAACATTAAATGCTGGTATCGTACTTTTCACAATGCACACCGTGAACAACATCGATTAAAAAAAATGTTGTAATCAATTATTTATTTTTGTCGTTTTCAGTACCACGTCACGTTGATGTTCACTCTAGCCACCCCCCCATATTATTTGTGTGGCCTGAGGCAATAGCACAAACGAAGGTCAACATATCATAATTATAAATATTTATAATTTATAAATCAAACAACACTTTATAAATCAAAAATTAATTTTAATGTATATTAAAAATTTATAAATCAAACTAAGTATTAAATAAAAATGAGTTATGGTCTCCTTCTCCTATACCTTCATAATAATAAAAATCGAAAACTATGTGTATAGCTATAGTTCCTTGAACCCTGCAAAATATCACAGATGACCGAATGTTGTGATTACTGCGATGTCTGGGTGTTCTGTTGATTGCAAGTGATCGTTGATTGCTGATGATTATTATTACTATTATTATTATTTTGTGATATGCGAGACTCTCTACAAGAGCGGAAATTTAATAATAAATGTAGCCAAAAGTTGTATTAAACTCAAATTATTGATTGTAGTTCAATATTTATATTTATCAATTATAACTAATTACAATATTCTTAAATGCATTTATCAATTATAACTTGGTAATATTAATATGATTATTATTAATATTAGCTAATATTAATTAATATTAATAAACATTATTAATATTATTAATTATTTATTATTAGTATTAATATTATTAATTATTTATTATTACTATTAATATTATTTAAAATTATGAATGATTTATATATATTATTTTTATATTGCATATAAATATTCTAATGCTAATTATATAATTTAATGAATTTTAATATTATTTTAAATAGTTTAATGATCTTCAAACACCTTTCAAAATTTTGAATTGATTATAATCATAAACCTGAGAGGTAAAGTTTTTCAGAAGTGGGGATCGAATTAACCCTTGGAGGGTAATGGATGGCAATGCTGTAGCCAATGAAGTTCTAACTGAGGCTCGGCTATTGCTGTTACCCTCCTGCCATGATCAGAGCTTTAATTGCTGAATAACACCTTATCCCTACACTGTTCTTTACAGATAACGGGGAATATGAAAAGCATTCTTGCTTAGCCCCTTTAAGCCAGTCCTTATAAGGACTTTTCAGAAGTGGATTAATGGGGAATCAGTCGACCGTGAGATGCGGTGATTGATTCATTCAATCCAATACCTTTGGAGGGTAATGGATGGCAATGCTGAAGCCAATGAAGTTCTAACTGAGATTCAGCTATTACTGTTATCCTCCTGCCATGATCAGAGCTTTAATAGCTTAATAACACCTTATCCCTACACTGCCCTCTACAGATAACGGGGAAGATGAAAAGCATTCTTGCTTCGCCCCTTTAAGCCAGTCCTTATAAAGACTTTTCAGAAGTCTCCCGTAAACGAATTTAAATTAAATGGTATTTGTATTTTGATATTTTGATTTAAATATGTTTAAGTGTGTCAATTCAGATTCAGATATGAATTATACTATTTAAGGATTTCAATGCGCAAAATTGAACAGAAATGGAAACGGAATGCAAAAATTAAAGTCTGCACTTAATAATTTCTCACGAATGATCATTTATGACAGAAACAGTCTCTTGGAGAACGTTTCATATATTTGATGGGAGTAGTATAAATGTACTTGAAAATGTGTCCAAAAGCCTGAGGAGAAATTCAGGTACGTTTTGCCATCTTCGAACTGTCAGACAACACTGGATGAAGATCGTCAGTATCCTCGGTTACAGCGATCCATCATCATATCAACGAAAGCTCGGTACCAAGGAAAACATCATTGTGCGTGTGTTCCACAGGCAAAATAAACCAGAGCACACAATTCATCATTTATTAGAGATATTTAAATTCAGCTGTAAAAAAACAACTGCCTTATTGCTCTCCCATCATTTATTACAGGCTTTTCGTGTCACAAACTGAGCTGTGAAGACTTCATTAACATTCAGCATGGATAGACGGATTTCGTCTTAATTAGATGAGTTCATTATTAGATTACACACACACACACACACACACACACACACACACACACACACACACACACACACACACACACACACACACACACACACACACACACACACACACACAGTGGAATGTGTCAGCGTGAAAGGTCCTTACACCGAAGAAGAATCACGATTCGAAGAAAAGGAAAATGCCTTGCTAAAAATGAACTTGCGTCTTATTGCGACAGTTGCTTAATGGTTAATAATTAGAATTGCGTCTTGTGAGACACTTCTTAATCCATCTGCATTTTAATTTAACGTTACGCGTTTTGTAAATAATTGAAGGTGAATTGTTAATAGAAACATGAGAAATGGATAGAAAATGTAAACAATGCAAAAGACAGTAAAATGGGATAAAATACAGTCCAGCAGCAAAGAATATAAAAGAAAAAGAAATGAATGGAAGATATGAGGACAAAAAGCAAGACGGAAACTGCGAAACAAAATTAAGAAGACTCCATTGAACAATGAGTTAAAAGAAATAGAAAATTGGGAAAAGAAGAGAAAAGGATTGACAAACAAGTAAAGAAAGGATTGGAAATAAGCACAAAAAGGTATTATTTTCCTAATGGCATATCTCTATAGCGACGCTATTCATCATCAAAATGACTGCATGTAATGGCGTTTTTGGATTTTTGCTGCACACATATTTTTTTTTTATCCACATTAAAAGGAGAGACGTTTAGCATATATGTGATTTCGTTCGAAAAAATGTCAACCCGTTTTGGGCTTATATTTCTTCGGAAGAATCCTCCGTAGATTAGTTGGTATAACCCAGCGCTTTGGTTGAAAATATCCGGTTCGAATCTACTGTGACAGAGACCTTTTCCACGCATTTTCAATCAAATAGTGAGGTACCAGTCAAATACTGAGATAGAGGGTTTTTCTTCC
The DNA here is from genome assembly GCF_054136105.1 of Typopeltis vanoorti. NCBI lineage: Eukaryota > Metazoa > Arthropoda > Arachnida > Uropygi > Thelyphonidae > Typopeltis > Typopeltis vanoorti. The sequence goes on from NC_143555.1 coordinate 130,871,950, forward strand.
TGAAATTCTATTTTTCATCCCTCAGAACAGGCCCAATGAACACGCAGATTTACAGACGTACAACTCCCGTGATCACAGGACATTTCCTGTGCTGATTTCGCTAAATGTATAATTATGTTTACTTCATTCAGCAAATAAAAATTGACATTATCCAAAAAGAAAACAAATGATCTTTTATCAGGCATCCTACGTGCCATATTTCATTATAAATCTCCACTCAGTGAGGGATTATTTGGTTGCGAATGATTTCGAATCATTTGCAAACAAATGATTCGAAACATCTTCGTGGAGGCATCCAAACTAGACACCGATCTAAGATAGACGTTGCAAACGTTTGTGTGTGGGTGCTGCTTGGAAAGACATCAAGTTAACAATTATATATATACATAAAAAACAAACATTAAGGAACAAGCAGCCATGTCGCCCACCTTAATAAGAGGTACGCCCGCATTTCGCTGTGATCACGGCAGCAATCCTACGAGCATACTTTCCCCAAATGTAAGGGAAAGTAAATAGCGAGCGATAGGAATTATAGACCATTCTTGCTGTAGGCATGTAAGGAGGTCGTGGACTGTTGTGGGGAGGACGACTCTTGACTTCACCCGACGCTGCAGGTCATCCCACCGATGTTCAATACTCGTGTGGTTGAGATCAGGGCTCTGTCGTGGCCAGTCAAGTGTCGTGATGTCCACAAACTACGCAGTTACAGCAGCAACTTTATCATTCTGAAAGCGACAATGGCCAATTCCGTAGAAATGCCACAAAGTAGGAAGCATTGCATTGTCCAGAATCTTCAAATACCTCTCGGAGTTCAATGTTCGTGGCACCACAAACAGAAGCTCAAGCCAAACCAGGAGAGGATCTTACATCACATCGCCACCATCGAATTTCATAAATGGGATTACGCACTCTGATAAGACAGAGTTACCGGGTATTCGCCACGTTCATATCCACACCCATCGATCTGCATCTGCCATGGAAACCCATGTTGTGAACCTCAGTTGTGAATGTTTTTGTGCAGATTCGGGTTGCAGTCGATGCCAGAACTCTGCATTCAACGTATCGTTCGACAAATAGCGGTTTTTACATATTATCCTCCATAACATCCTATGGTCACCTTCGGTGCGTATGGTGGGTCGTCCACTACGGATTGTTGACCTGGAATGTCCCAATTAACAATTATATATATAGATATACACAAAAAACGACCATTAAATAAAGGAAGATAGGGAAAATGAACTGATATAGAATCAAAATAATTGGGTGAAATACTAATAATAACTTGAAATATGCAGCAGAATTCTGTAGAGATACAGAAGCACTATATTTAAAATTTTAGTTCATGAGTAACGTGAAGGAAAACTACGGATAATCCATAAAATAAAGTAAGAGTGTCGTTAGCAAAGGTATAAGGAACATATTTTTGTTGCAAGATACAGAGAGAGAGAGAGAGAGTCCTGAATGAGTGAAATCAATTGCCAGAATGTAGAAAACAAATTCGTGCAATAATTATAATTTTAATTGTCCATCAATGAACTAGCAAAATGCAAACAACAAATAAAAATTTTATTTTGCAATTTAGTATCATCCAAGAACTTGTGTTCGGCTAAATTCTCCGTGGTACTTAATGGACTTGGGCAGCATCTCTGGGACCAATGAATCGATTACGTGCACTGAACCCAAACGACCTCGTTCCCAGACGGGTAGTAAAACCGAATAAGGGACGAGACTCTACTCGATGTTATTCTTAATGCCAAAGAATACGAAGCTTTTCACAGCGTGAGAACCAGTCTTATATTTGGTGCTTAAAGAGCATAATTATCACGGGATAATCAGGTCTGCTCGTTTGTGGTGGTTGTGGCGTCCTGTTGTCTGCGCTAATTGCAAAGTGTCATTAACGAGTTTGTGAGGCCATTGATGTCAGTTACCATTAACATAATGCTTTATTTCCCTTTTGTGAGCACTGATTAAAGGGAATTATTTACTAGGATGTTTTCTGACTACATACAAATATATAAACATAAATATAAACCCACATATAAATTTTCTGACTACAACAAATATATATATATATATAAACATAAATACACATAAATATATATTATATTATATATAACATAAATACACATAAATTTGTTTTATTTTATAAGTTTCATGCCGAAAAACTATCGGCGTAGGCAATTCGAAGCAAAGGTGGAGCAAGCTCCCTCACTATTCTTGATATTTTTTCACAATGTAAAACACGGCTCCTAGGAGATGTAATACTGTCATTACATTATGAGGAGAGATCACTACCCAGACTGGTTTCAACCTTTTTTGAGGTCTCATCAGTGAGTAGGTAGACCTGGAAGATATCAAACCTTAGTGAAAAGAACTTACATACCTTCACTATACGAATGCCATAAAGTCACTACCCAGACCAGTTTCAAAAAGAGTTGAAACCGGTCTGAGTAGAGACTTTATGGCATTCGTATTCGTATTCCCCTTTATCTATAATGAGAGTTGTTTGGGAGTGGGAGATTTGTGAGCAATTAAGCTCGCCATCTGAGGGGCAGTTGTATTAGCTATGATCGGTTGAGAGAAGAATAGCCTTCGGTCTTTTGTGTTTGTAGTAATCAGTCTCGTTGTAATTTACAGCTTGTACTATTAGTGGGTTTAAATGTGAACTTGACTTCACGAAGAATTTTTCTGCAAGATCACGAAGAAGGGATGGAGGAGATGTATGGAGTGCCGGTTTCTCGGTGAATCTGTGAATTTCTGACGAACCAGGGTGCATCCAGGATCATCTTTTGATTGCATTTATTTTGAATTCTCTGTAATTTTGAAATGTTTGATCTTGAAGTGTGACTCCATGCTTGTGAGGCGTAGGTGATGACTGGACGTATTACCATCCGGTAAAGAAGCAATTTATTATGTAGGTTCAATTATCTCTTACGGTTGATCAATGGGTAGAGTTGAGCTATGATGTTGGAAGATTTGGAGCAAATGAGATTAATGTGTTTGTTGAAAAGGAGTTTCTTATCCAGTAATACCCAAAGATAGTTGGTCTCTGGTTGCCATGGGATCTTTTGACCAGAGAGCAGGAAGTATTCTTTGTTGCAGATTTTTCTTCTTTAAAACATTATGGCAGAGCTTTTGAGGGGGTTCACTTGAATCGACCAGTTGGTGAACCAGTTTGCTAGCTCATTGATACTTCCTTGGAGTCTAGTGATTGCTAGGCGAGGGATGAGTGATCTAACTAGAATAGCGGTGTCGTCGGCATAAAGGGCCGTAGTAGATGTTCTTGGATTGAGAGGAATATCTGCCATGTAAGTTGTGAAAAGTATTGGGGCCAGAAGAGAACCTTGAGGTACTCCCACCAGAATTTTGCGCCTTGAAGAAACAATTCCGTTCAGTTTTCCTTCCATGTATCTTTCATTGATATATGAATATATGAGTTTCACTAGTTTAATTTGGATATTGTTTTCAATTAGTTTGAAGATAAAGCCTTGATGCCTTATCAAAGGCCTTGGCAACATCCAAAAACACAGCAGCAGCAGTGTGAAGGTGCCAGTTAAAACCATGAGTGATATGTTCTGTTAGTCGGCGAATTTGTTGCACTGTGTTGTGAGCTTTGCGAAACCCAAATTGCTCATTTAGGATTATTTTCTGTTGGTCCACTGCTGATTGTAGTCTTGATAGGATGACCTTTTCTATTACTTTGCCAAGACAGGAAAGAAGACTGATGGGCCTGTAGCTTTGGGTAAGTTGTGGGTTATTGCCAGGCTTTTTCAGAGGTATAATGTCCGCGATTTTCCAATCTGTGGGAAAGTACTGGAATCTTAAAATGGAATTGGTAATATTAACTAGATGAATTATGGCTTTCATTGGGAGTAGCTTTATTATTCTATTGGTAATGCCGTCAGAGCCAGGGGCCTTTTTCTTCTTCAAATGGGAAATGATATTTATTATTGGTGATGTGGGGGTGATGGTTTCTGAATCATCCTTAGGCTGACTTAGTGCATTTCTAACTTTACGATGAACTTTGTGAATAAGATTGACATTTAAATTTGCATAAGATGGGCTGCATTGATTTTCCAGATTGTCAATTAGGGCTTCTACTTTTTCTTCATCTGTGTGTGCAGTTCCAAGATTGGTCTTTAAAGGGAGAAGTGGTTGTCTTTTGGTACGATGAAATTTTACAAACTTCCACATGGAGTTATCTTCTGGGTTGATTTCTTTGAGTTTGGTTTCCTATTTGGAGTTCCTGTGGATTTGGAGGGCTTCTCTAACCTGTCTGTTCAAAGTGTTTAAGGTTGCTTTGTCCTGCGGGACTTTAGTATTGTGGTATCGCTTTCTGGCCTTATTTTTGGCCCTGATTAGGTCCATTATCTCTTCTGGGATCCAGTTAGGAGCGTGAAAGACAGTGGTTTGAATGACCGATGCTATTGCTGAGTTGATTTGCCTAGTTAAATTTTTTACATTTTGATCTATTTCTTCTTTTTTACGAAGAAGGGGGCGGACCGATGTGGACCGGGAGAACCTTAGAGAGCATGTCCCATGGTATGAAAGAATGTTGGGGAGAGAGCTGATCTTGAAGTTCTAACCTGAGTAGGATGGGATTATGATATGAGTTAAGCTCTTCTACTGTCTCCAGCTGGTATTGATATTTGATGTTTCTGAGGATAACTTTGTCTAATACTTCAGAACTTCCTGATGGGCTGTAGTGTGTGGGCACAGTGGGTCCAGCTACTATTGATGAGTTGAGTAACGTATAGTTGAATAAGGTACGGCCTTTGGAGTTGATTGACGAACTGAACCAGGCCGTGTGTTTGGAGTTTAGGTCTCCTGCTATAATTATGAAATCCGTGGAGCCGAGGATGGAGTCTAAGTCTGCTGTCAATAGTGGAATACTGGGAGGGTTGTACGCTGCGTAGATTTTGAGTTTGCCTTAGTTATTAGTGTGTACCTCCACACCCGTCACCTCAAGGTTTAGAGTTTGGGGGTTAGTCAGTGCGTTGTGGCTTAAATAATTTTTGATAAAAATAGCTGTGCCTCCTCCACTAGAGTTAAGTCTGTCTGTCCTGTATAAAATAGAGCCTCTTAGTTTTGGATTGTTTGATGGTCTGAGGTGGGATTCACTGATCAAGGTTATGTCTGGATTGTACCTTTTTGCAAATTCTTGCAGCTCGAGAATTTTATTTGTTAAGCCATTGGCATTCCATGCTGTTATCATGAGATAATTTGGTTTAAATTTTTTAAACATTATAGAGAGCTGTTAATATGGATTGGGTTTCTATGTAGAATCTTTTTGTAGAGGATGGTGAGGTGCTTGCTTTGCTGAATTCATGCAGCATTGTTGCAAGTGACGAGGTTAAAGCTGATGTGAGATTAGAGCTTGTTTTCTCTTGTGATGAAAAAATCTGGGTTCTTACCGCTTCCGCATATGATTTGGACATGGATGATGATCGAGTGCCTTCCTGTGTTGTCGAATGTGAGGTATTATGATCTGGAGGGCGAACTGCTTGGTTGTGTGCTGCGTCATTGCTTGTAGGAACATGGTTAGTTCTTGTTGATCCACGGTTTTTTGGATGGAAAAGGCAACCCTTGTAATTAGAGGGATGTGGTCCTCTACAGTTGGCACAACAAGCAGGTGTGGATCTGGGTTTGGTGCAGGAGTTAGTTTGGTGACCCTCAACGCATTTTAGGCATCTATATGCAGCTCTGCACAGTTTTTGGGCATGCCCGAACCTCTGGTATCTGTTCTGTGGCACTGCTGCCGATGCTTTCTTCCTTAGAGGTAATTTTAAGCTTGCAAATGTCCGTAACTTCATAGATGCTTTTTTGTGTGTTGGAGATTTCGACCAACACCAGTGGCATTGGTGTTTTATCTGACCTCAACATTCTACTCACTTTGGTTATCAAAATTGAACCGAGTTATATAAGCTTATTTATCTAATCTTATTTAAGGTTTAAAATGATATTTATCTTTTTTATCATTTATTTTTCAAAAATTAGAAATATTTCATATTTTTAATTTGTTTTTTTTTACTGTTTTTATTGTTTCATATACATGTATTTAAGTTTAGTATCTTATGAATATTTTTAATAAATTTAAAATCTCACTTTTTCATTTTCCACCCCATGATATATTTGTGGCTGGAAGAAATTTCAAAAATATTCCTCCTTTAGCCATTAGGGGAACTTTTTTTAACTTAGACTTTTCGTGTTATGGGTGTGGATAGGGAAAATATTGCCAAATACTCGAGACTGCTATTAAAATAGGATTATGGTTTGTTGAATTATAGCCAAAAATTAAGGCCGCTATGCCAATAAATTCGTGTATTCAAATAGAAGTTTTGCGTATTTTGCAGTATGAAACTCAAACAGAATTTTCGGCTGATACAAACTGCTTTATTTCCTGCTTCGTATAAGATTGGTTAACTAGCATTCGGAAATGCATTGTCTGTCTTAATAGTATATCATAGAAATAATATATATATCAGAAGGTATTATGAAATCATGCATATACCAATGAAAACATCTCTCTCTCTATCACACGCACGCACGCGCACGCACGCACGCACGCACACACAAATTTCCAAACGCTGGAAATGCCTGAAAATTATTGACGAAAATTTAAGTGTTAACAAGGAATAATAATTATTTTAGAATTGTGTAGACAATTCATTTACAGCAGTTGTTAGCAAACGTTTCGGTAGCACTGATGCTCTTTGGTTGGAGAAATCTTCATTCGAGTCTCTCAGCGTATTCTTTTTCGAAAACACGAATTGGCTAAAAGACACACTAATTCGCACAAACTGTTTGAGACAGGTTTAACTTCTCATCGATTCACTCAGGTTTTTAAAAGATAATTCATTTGATTATAACGAACCAATGGGCTTAATACATAAAAGGATAAACAAAGATAACGTTGGAGGTTATATAACTCGAAAAACCTTGTAATTCTAACAAGAACTTTTTGTGTATGTGTGTGTGTGTGTGTGTGACCTAATTACAGAGACTTAATTTTTCTTTTTACAGATCTTACAGTAGGTCTTATTAATGTGCTCACGGATATAATTTGGAGGATTACCGTTGATTTCTATGGAGGAAATGTGATATGCAAGATGATCAAATATCTCCAGGTAAGAAACTATCTTAATATTAAAGTTTTAGGCATTCTCTTAAAAATGTGTCGTCAATATGTTCATATCGAGTGCTAATATGTCATTCTGTTCTTTGCGTATTGCCTGAACTTGTAAATGTATGCTTTGCTCTTCAGTAGTGGAAAGGCAACCAACAATGCAAATTTATAACTACAGAAGGGTAAATAAAAATTTCACGTGCGAGATGATTAATCGCATGCGCACACAGACAGACAGATGTGCTGATTTAGGTTTTTCGTTCTGGTGTATTCAAGGAAGACAAATTTAGAGAGCTTACAAGATGGTCGGCGTATGAGCCCAAGACGCCATAATATTCATCTTCCTTGAAGCGAAAAGAGGAAGTAAAACGTAATGAACGTGCTTCTAAGGAAAACTCTGAGACAAATTTAACAACTTTTGGTGTTCTCGCTTAATCAGCTAAACTTCAAGAATACAAATGAGTTTGAAATACAGCTGGAGAAAGAGAGAGTCGCGATGTAGTTCAAATATACTCGCGCAACAAATGAAAGGGTCAACTGGCTTGACAAAGAAGCTTTATAATTTGGAATTACCTCCGGCGTATTCCTTTCGCCTGTTTGGAAGAATGAAGAACACTTTCTTTAAGGAGAGTCGGAAAACGCTCTCACTATCACATGAGACCAGCTAACCTTTTATAGCTGATTCGTTTTTTTTTTTTTTTCAGATAATCCTCTTCGAGAATTAGCGGAAGAATTCGGTTTTCGGTTGGCCAAAGCAAAAAAATTTCTGTTGCATGCGCCATAAGAAACGCAAATAATCGGGTAAAGCCTTTCGTTATCTTGCGGCAATTCATGCATATCCAACTACAGTGCAAGAACCAGAAAGTAGTCAGAATATAAAAAATGCACCAAAATAACAAACTTTATTTGACGTTAATTAAAAATCTAAAACGAAAATAGGATTCATATGGCAAACAGTCAAAAACTTTGCAGTGCGCAATGTCTGAAACTCGTAGGTTTCATTTTTTGACCAATTAATTGCATCAGTTAGTCCAAAAAATATTTCCACTAATCTTACAAAATTTCTTTCGGCGCCACATAACTGCGTACTCATCGAAAGAACGTTTTCAGAACGGGAAATATTTATTAGGAAACCAGACGTCAGTTTCTCCCCAAAACACTGAAATTTGCCCTTTCCTTCCACACAGTTTATCGTGAATTCATTTTGATTAATAAATCTATAATTATTCCTTATTTTTGACAATTAAAAATAAAATATGAGTACTGTTAATTTGTCATTAGAGAAAATACGTCAACATAGTGCAATATATGTTCTATTTTTTACACTGTTTTATTTTTGTAATATATGATATCTATAATATGTTAAAAAAAAACTAAAGTTTTGAAAATGTACCATAAAACTATGAGAACAGCTTGCGCTATTGTATTTTGTGTTATTAGTGTATCACATTTGCAAAGGAATCATCACCAAGTCCAAGTCAGGCTTTTAAGGGGCCAAATGCTTCAAACATGCCTCCTGCCTAAACATCAGTTGCTCCTTTTGCCAAGACCATTGGGTGCAACTTCTGCCCACACAGTTTTCCACCAGTTTCACATCCAGATTATACTGTAATCACCTCAATCAAAGACAATACCCACTTATTCGCATTACTCTTCTCCTCCAATTCCTTGACCTGGGCAAAGTTACCCTCCACTCAACAAAGAACGACTCCCATATTTTTCCGACAAAAAGAAACCCGAAGAATTCTTAACAACTTGAACACAAACAAGGCATCTGGTCCTGATAGAATCCCACGTACTGTGTTAAACATTTGTCTCTCAGAACTAACACCTATCCTGCATCGCCTCTTCAGTCTATCGTATTCGACTGGCATCTACCCGACAACATGGAAATAGGTCCCCATCCAGTCCATCCCAAAGAAAGGCGGTAAAAGTCAACCATTGAACTCCAATTGCTCTCACTTATGTTCTCTCTAAAATTATAGAGAATATAATCAACAACCAACTCTTGAATCACCTAGAAACGTACCAGCTAATCAGTGTCCAGCAGTATGGATTCCACCACTCGCGATTTACTGCTGATCTGCTTGTTTTCACCACCCACCTATGGACACAGGCCATGAAGAAATTTGGAGAAACTCACGTGGTTGCCCTCGACATTTCAAAGGCATTTGATTGGATTTGGCACAGGGGTCTACTTACCGAATTGCCATCCTATGGTCTCCCCTCCTCACTCTACCACTGGATCGCCGACTTTCTCACTGGTTGCTCACTACGTGTCATGGTGGACGGCTTACTGTCTTCATTCAGATTTCTCCACATTTACAGGTGTACTCCCCCCATGGTTCTGTTCTTACACCCACTCTCTTCCTCTTGTATTTAAACGACCTGATCTCACAGATTTCCAATCCTATCCATAGCTTTGTTCACTCCATTCCTCCTTTTCATTCGACAAACATGTATGACAATTCTCAAGATCTACCACGACGAGGAACCTGAACTCAGATCTCCTAGCTATATCCCAGTGGGGCAAGGACAACCTTGTAAACTTCAGGGCCACTAAAACCAAGTTCTGTCTGATCTCTAGCAAGAAAGACCTCGCCTCCCTCCCCGTTATTTTAAATAATACTGAAATATCCAAATACGATCAGATTTGCCTTCTTGGACTGACTTGCACCTCCGACCTTTCCTGGCATAACCATATTTCTACTGTAGCTTCTGCAGCTACCAAAAAATTTGGTGTACGTTTTCGCACAAGACACTGCTCCACACCTTTACAGCAGTTGACTCTACAGAAAGCCCAAATCTACCAAGTCATGGAATATTGCCCTCATATTTCGGATGGTACACCAAACTCCTCTCTAAGATTGCTCGATTCTATCCAGAAGAGGGCAATCCTGAGAATTAATGATCCCTCTCTCACAAACGTTCAGTTTCTGCCTTGTGCCTCTTCTACAGATACTTTCATGGACAGTGCTCTGTTGAATGGACCACTATTATTCCCCCCTCCTCTTCTCCAGGATCATTAAAACAAAACAAGAGCCTTTTACAGTCCATCTTACAACTCACCGAACCAACTTTAATGCTTCGCTTTTATTCCATCTACTTCTGTCGTTTGGAACAGTCTTCCCCACTCTGCCTTCCCCAATAACTACACTCTCAGCTGTTCAAGAAAAATGTGAACAGACTCCTGACCTTTCTTGTATTCCTCTTGCTCACCTTCCCCTAACCCCTAACACACGGCTCTAGTATGCGATTGCGTATGGCTACCAGAGACAAAACTTCCGAAATTTCCATTTTTATGTTTGCAAAAACAATCTTTATGAAGGTGTCGGTGGTTACAATCTTACGCAGTTTCGAAGTAGTAGAAAGTAGACTCTCTTAAAAGACTCTCGCCTGCTTGTTTACCAGGATAACACGCACTGTTTAATTTTTTTTCTTATTTTTCATTTTCAGTTCTTACAAAGTAAGAAAAATTCGATGTAAAGCCTTCTGACGCAGTTTTGCTGCTGAAAGTGACGTCACATACAAAACGATGCAAGTGCATAACATCGGTGGATACCATTCTAGTATTTTGTAGCAATGAAACAAACCTTGATTGATACCAAAACAAACATAGATCATGTGTGAAATTGGCTCTTTGCCAAAAAAGCAACCGATGTTGAATTACATCAACTTTGTCGTTTGTTTTATGTACATAGATTCGTTTTCCTCTTTCTTTATTTTGAAAGGTTATAAAACGGCTGTGCAACTTTTAAATCTCAACAAAAATGCTTGGAATTCCATTCCATCCAGAGCTAATTACTCAAGTAAGAAATTTAATTTCGTCCCACAAAAAAAGTACTTGCAAGTCTTTCTGTGTCTGGAATCTGCAATTAATGGGGTTCATTTTCATTATTTAAAATTCGTTTTAATTAGACTTTTCGTCTGAGTTGTGAAATTAGTCGTCGCGTTCAAAGGTTTCTACTGGATTAATTAACGAGAGCTTTGGAAGCAAAACAGATGGACAGTTTCAATGTTTATTTTTCCAGGATAATGAAGGCTGAAAGACTTTTTTATATCGAGCAAAAAATTCACACTGTACTTTCTGTTTTTTTATAAGTTATATTAATCTTGATTTAATTTGTTTACAGGTGTTAGTTACATATTCTTCAACGTACGTGCTGGTAGCGCTGAGTATCGATCGTTATGATGCTATTACTCATCCTATGAATTTCTCCAGTAGTTGTAAGTAGACTTTCAATTATTTTAATTACTAGTTTTCATAAAGAGAATTGTATAACTTTACTTATCACTAATATATCACTAATATAGCCCGCCGTGGGCATGGATGTTTGTGATTGTCTGTGAAAGTACTAGTGCCGGTGGTTGGCGGTAGATGGCGTCGGTGCAGTTGCCGTTTGTTATAGTTGATGGATTGAGAGTAGAAGCAGAGAGCTGTAAAGTAGGGACTCTCCCTCGATGAGTCTTTAAACTCCCTGGATCTCACGTCACGTTTTTTTTTTTTTTTTGAGATGAACTGAACCCTTGTCAACAAAGTTCTTAAGTTCTTAAAAGAACTGGGCGATGGACTGAGTCCTTGACTCTTTATCACTTCATCTGAATGAAGAAAATCTGTATGGATGGAGTGTCATTGAGCTAAAAGCTCTAGTCATGGCTGGGTAACGGCAATAGCCGAGCCTCAGTTAAAATTTCATTAGCTACAACATTACCATCTGCTAACATGGAAGTCCTAAAAAGAACTCTCCCCTTGTCAACAACTTTAACCTTTAACCTTTGTGGCTGGATGGACCTCAATCCATTGGATTATAATCCTTTCATCTCTATGAAAAATGGCTTAAATTAATGAGAATTTATCTAGCACCTGGCTCACCCATTTTAGGGCAGTGTGGTAGCATCTGTACCGATGAGCAGAGCCGCTTTCGGACGTTTGTGTTTCCACCTGTCGTTTTCATCGTAGTTAGATGACTCTCGAATGAGTTGATTGGGATGACTAGCTGCTTTGTTGAAATATGTAATGGCTGTATCACGGAGAAACATGTGAATATCAGGAATGTCAACGTCTCAGTGAGGAGAGCATTCCTAACAAATCACGGAGCATTGAATATCATACGGAGACATTTGTTCTGGATGACCTGTAGCTTTTTGATGTTGCCAGGAGAGGTGTGACCCCAAGCCGGTGATCCATGAGTTAATGTGGGTCTAATGATTGTTTTGTAGATCCGTAGTTTGTTTTCGGTGCTGACACGGCTTCTTCGGTTGAGAAGAGAGTAAAGTTGCATAATTGCGGAGTTTGCCTTGCTGCAGGCATAGTCGATGTGAGAGCTAAAGTTGAGGCGGTTGTCCAGTTGAATACCTAAATACTTGGTGCTGGATTTCCATGGAATAGTTGTGTTGAAAAGTTTAACTTCTCCGTAGTGGGACGCCTTCCGTCTTGTGAAGAGAATGGCAGTACTTTTGTCGGCATTCACAGTTATTCTCCATTTCTTGAGCCATTTTTCTAGGTTTGTTGCTGCGGTTTGTAAGCGCTGTGAAGCTACGTTCGGCCTGAGAGATCTACTCAAAATTGCCATGTCATCCGCATAGTAAGCTGTGGTGGTTGATGTCGTGTTAGGGGCGTCGGCAACGAAGATGTTAAAAAGCAGCGGAGAGAGCAACGAGCCTTGAGGAACACCTGCAGTGATTCTTTTCAAAGAGGATTTGAGTCCTCTCAACGTGACATGAAATTTCCGGTTTTTTAGAAAGGAGTCGATAAGTTTGAAAAGGTAGAGCGGAACTTTGGCCATAAATAATTTATAGATGAGGCCTTTGTGCCAAACCTTATCAAAGGCTTTTGCTACATCCAGAAAAACAGCTCCTATATGTTGTCTCCAATTGAATCCAGTAGTGATGAATTCGACCAGTCTGTGAACTTGTTGTGTAGTACTGTGCCCGGTTCGAAATCCAAACCGGTTTTTCGGTATTGTATCGTTTTTGTTCACCACATTTTGAAGTCGATTGAGGATGAATTTTTCTGCAATTTTTCCAAAGCATGAAAGGAGACTGATGGGTCTGTAACTTTGCGGTAACTGAGGCGCTTTTCCCAGCTTATTAATGAGGATTATATCTGCTTGTTTCCTTCGGGTTGGAAAATAGTTTAGTCTGAGTATTGCATTTATGATTGTTACCAAATGCATGACAGCTTTATGCGGAAGGGCCTTGATTCTTTTGTTGTTAATTTCATCTGGGCCAGGGGCTTTTTTGTTGTTGAGCTTCCTAATGATTGAGTAGACCTCTAGGCGAGATGGGATAGATATTTTCACGGTTGTTAGGCTGCTGGAGCGCAGTACGGACTCGACGGTGAATTTTCTCTATGAAGACTAAATCAGAATCCGCATAATTAGGACTGCACTAAAGTTGAAGAGCTTCAGCGAGGGCTTCTGCCTTTTCATCGTCCCTATAAACTATTCCTCTTTCTCTGTGAATGGACTGGATATTGGAACGGTCCTTACGGATAACCTTTGCCAACTTCCACAAGGAGTTATCTTCAAATTTGAAACAAAGTTTTCTTTCCCATTGTTGATTTCTGTGATTTTTAGTGCATAGCGAAGTAAGTTTGATGCTCTGTTCAGCTCTTGGCTGTCTTGAGGAGATAGCGTGTTATGAAAGCGACGTCTGATTTTTATTTTTGTTTCTGATTAGAGCAAGGATTTCTTCTGGAAGTAGATTTACTTGCGCTGGAGTGGAGATAGAAGAGGCTGTAGTTAAGCTAGTTTGAATTTTGCTTTCCAGGTTGTTGACTGCTGCGTCAATTTCTTCACAGGTGGAGATATTCGGCACTGAATCCATGATAGTGTTGATTGTAGCCTTGAATTTTGTGCAATTAGTAAATGACTGACTGGGAATAAGTTCCGGATCCTCTCCCAGTTTTAGAAGTACTGGGTTGTGGTCCGAACTGAGGTCGTTAACCACTTGCAGCTGGAACTGATGAGAGATGAGATGTGTTTTTGAATATGACTATTCCTAATATGTACCTAATACATCGGGCCTGCTGTGTGTTCCGATGCTTCTTACTTATAAATTTTATATATAAAAATTAAAAAAGTGTTTTAACATATATCCTCAGAATACTAGATTTTTGAAAAATTCTCTGCTAATTGTTTAATATTCTGCATATTTTTCTAATGATTTAATAAATTATATAATTTTTTTAAATAATTGTTTAGTATATTTTACACGGTACTTTATTTTTATAATAGAATTTGAAAGCTGTGTCATATATAGATGATAACGTTCTTTAATTATCATATAATATTTTCAAATAACCTCAATAATTGTTTGTCATGTATTATATATCATAAATTAGAAAAAAAAATTTTCATATATTCGAATATCCGAAAACTGAAAACTGAGGTGGGTAAAAACTAATTTTTCGGCGTACAAAAAATATCGCGTTTTTTGAAAAGTTCCCGGATTTCTTGATTAGGTAATCGAAGCAATCACAATAAAATGTGATTGGCCCGAGCTATTCGCATCTAGGAATGAAAGCCAACAAGTCTAACTTCCATTGTTGCATTGAAAAGATTAATAAAAATGATAATAATAATAAAAAAAATCTGTTGCAAGCTTTGATACCACTGATAGTTTTAGCTTGGATGAAATCCACCACTCTTATAACACGAGTTTTTCGAACAAAACACATTAAAATGAAAAGTTCTTTCTTTCTGAACAATCTGAAAGATACGCTCAAACTTTTAACAGCAAAGAGTGGGGGACATCTTAACAGTAGTAACGAGAGGAGAAAAAATACTCACTTTGCGATACTTGCAGTAAATCAAAAGTGAAATGTCGAGGCACGCAATACACTGGGGAACGGAAATCTCAGAAACTCTCTATTTAATGGTTGGTTTTCAACAGAAGAGGGAATTAGGTGAGGAACACTCATGTTAGTGGAAAACAAAAGTTCTGGCAGTCCTCGTGTAAAAAAAAAAAAAAAAAAAAAAAAAAAAAAAAGGAAAGTATTGCAAAAAATATCTTTGGAAGTTTGAAAGTTGCTGTTTGCAAATATGTGATTACAATAGTATTAAGCAATAACAGATTCTAATCTTGTCTAATGTGGATTGATTCGAAGAATCCTACACTGAGGTGTTGGATATATACGAAGGTGCATCGAATGGCGCCGAATGTCTGATGCATCCGAAATCAACCTTTCGTTTTAATTTTCATTCTTTTTTTTTTTTTTTTTCAGACAAATTTTAAAACGAATTCGTTCTTATAAATGAACTTTATTTATGTCTGCGTAAATTCCGCACACATTTGATGTATGTGCGATTTAAATACAGACGGAAGAGCGGTGCGTTGTTATAAAGTAAAAGAAAGCCAAGCTACTCGTATCGAATAGACTTCTAACATAATGTCTTCTGCTTATTTATGATCTCAACTGTACGCGATAAGCACACTAATGTAACATATTATGGTAAAGAAAGGTCTTATCTGATTAAGCAATGGGAAAACGATATTTCTTCAGGCAAAAAATGGAACGGGTTTGGGATAAAGGAAAGGATTACTCAAATAATGTAACAGACAATTTAAGTCCTCTAATTACTAATTGGTGATACTTTTAGATCGTCAGCTATTTTAAAAAGACTGCAATATATACCACCTTTTCTGTTTAAAATGCAGGTGTACTTGTACTCAAGTTTAAAACCTACAATAGAGTTTAAATAATATCTTGCAGATAAAATTAATAGTAAATACTGAAAACTAAAAATTAAAACAAAAAATTATTTCGCAAAATAACTTTAACAATTAAAATTTAGGTAAATATGATAAAATACACATATATCTCGTATTTTCTATACTAATAATAATATACATGAAATGTTGTAACTGTAAGATTTTATTGGTAACCCTTGGAAGGTAATGGATAGCAATACTGTAGCCAATGAAGTTCTAACTGAGGCTTGGCTATTGCTGGTACCCTCCTGCCATGATCAGAGTTGTAATAGCTGAATAACACCTTATCCCTACACTGTCCTCTACAGATAACGGGGAAGATAAAAAGCATTTCTTGCTTCGCTCCTTTAAGCCAGTCCTTATAAGGACTATAAAGATTTTATTATATTTAAAATATGTTTTATCAATGCAATCAAAAGAAATATAAGAAAACAAGGGAAAACCCACAATATGGTAATGAATGGCAATGCTGTAGCCAATGAAGTTTTAACTGAGGCTTGGCTAATGCTGTTACCCCGCCAAGACCACAGTTTATAGCTCTATAACACCCAATGCACACATTTCTTCTGCAGATGAAGGGGAATATGAAAAGCATTTTTGCTTCACCCATCTAGCATAAACAAAATGCGTTTTAATACAAAGAAACTCAAATCATGAGGTTTAAGCAAATAATTTAATTCATGAAGTATATAAAATAGAGATCGCAAAAAGGTATCGATCTGGTTAACATAATGAAGGATATTAAGTATTCATTCTTAGCCAGGTATACACAGTGTTTCAAAATTTACTAGAGATAGAGTTAAAGAAAGTGTAATTTCACATCAGAATTTCCATTGATATATGAGAATGGACACACCATATCCTTCATTATATCCATATTTTCATATTTTCTGAGCACAACATTCAAAACGGACTTTAAAAATCCCTTTACATCTTCTGTTATGGACGCACCTTTATTTTTTTATGTTTTTTTATATTTTTTTTTGTTTCAGTACACGAGTATGCAACTAAACTTCCCTCTATTCTTTGTAGTTATAAAGCTAAAGAAAGTATTCTGACGCGAATATAATTTATTATTCGTTGTTATGAATGTAAGCAGCTGATAAATCTTCAGCCACTAATTTTAACCCTGGATAATTTACTGGATAATTATTTATTTATTTATTTATTTTATATTCAAAGGGAAGAGAGCGCGCCTTCTAGTGGCTTCTGCATGGGGAACCAGTGCCGTGTTCTCAGTGCCATCTATATTCCTATTCAACAGCGGTGAGCTCATCAAAGGTCGTTCGCAGTGCTGGATTGATCTTGAAGAATGGGAATGGAAACTTTACCTCAACCTCGTAGCGGTGTCATTATTCTTTATCCCGGCAGTGATCATCTCTGCGTGCTACAGCATCATCTTGTATACGATATGGAGTAAAAGCAAGATCATGAGTTATCCCAAACTCTCCAAATCTGCAGTCGCGAACTGTAAGTAATCATTTCTTTGATTGATGTCTAATTGCTTGTCAAATGTTGTAGCTAATTTAACAGATCTACTAATTATATTTGTTTACTTTAGTATTTTATTTTTCAAATGTCTTGATTGACTTCTGTTTATCAAGATGACGTCAAGCTTTATAGACAAAGACTCAAAGATACAACACCAACATTTCCTGAACTGAACCACCCTGATTTCTGAACACAAATTTCAGTTATATCCAAACATGTGTAATAAAAATCACAAACATAGAGGATTCATAAATAAGGTAGTGAATGCTGTAAATGCGTTGTATAGCCCAGAATAATATTCGTATCCAGTTGTAGTATACCGTGTTTCAAATCTGCTAAAACTTATCAAAATAATAAGCCATTATTCGTGTGACTAAAAATGCATTATACGTGTGACTAGTGGTGTCAAGAACACCGTGACTGGACACTGGAAGACCGCAAAAAAAGACGTAGTCCGACGAGTCAGGGTTCACCTTGTTCTGTACCGAGTGTAGGCAAAAAGTTTGGAGGGAGCTTCTTGAAAAAAATGAAAACAGCTCCTTGTAAACACATCCCATGAATCTGGAGGAGGTAGAGTGAAATAGTGGGGCATGTTCTCATGGTACGAAACGAGTCCCCTGATATTGCTGGAAAGTCGGGTGTCATCCAAGGAATATCTGAACGTTGTTGCCGATCAAGTCCATCCATCAATGTTGACGTTTTATCTAGCAGGTGAGGATTATTTGAGGGACGATAATGTTACTGTTCGTAGCGTAAGAATGGCTCAGCAATGGTTCACCGAACATTAAACCGATTTCCACCACGTTCCCTGACCACCAGAAAGCCCGGATCTGACCCCCCCCATTGAGAATGTACGGGAACGTTATAAAAATAGATCAGGGAGCAAAGTCCTCTTCCGTGAACTCTGAGCCAGTTAAAGGACTGTCTCGTGAACCTGTATTATGCTGTAGATATAGATGCAATCCAACGCCTTGTGGAATTTATACCAAACCTTATGTGTTCTGTAATTCGGGTTAAAGGAGGTCGAACACGATATTAAATAAAAGTCTCTAATTCAATGGCAGGTATGTGTAATTCCATAAAGGTAGGTTTTCAGAAAGAAAAAAAAAAAAAACTTTAGGATTCGATTCTAGTTGACGATCAGAAGCTCTTCTAGTCCGTTTCTAGGTCAGTTTCTTTTCGAGTTATCACCATTTGATAACTCGAAAATAACTCGAAAAAAACCGCATCTGCCTGCACCATTTGGCGCAGGCAGATGCGGTTTTTTTAACTCTGAAGCTTGGGTTTTTAAATACGTAAATCTCAGTCAATACTACCACTAAGGGTTAAGCTCACGAAGTGTCTACTTGTCAACTCCTATCTCTTTCTTTCCTATGCTTTTTAAAATCATCGGTCGTCATGAACTCAACTCACAAGTACTAAGGGTGGAGGAATCTACCTACCGATTTCCAAGGATAGGACTAAAAGGCGCTAGATTTTTTTTACGTGACCAAAGATGTTTCAGCTGATGATGTATTCATCTCTGAAATACTGCAAAAGCAAGTCTAATGTACTGCAAATGTTAATCCGCTCTGTTGAATATCTCTGAAGTGACCGGTAGAAACGTACTTCTGTTTCTGATATAGGACTAGGGAATTCTTTATACAAGGTAACGGATAGAAATGCTGTAGCCAATGAAGTTTTAACTGAGGCTCGGCTATTGCCATTACCCAGCCATGACTAGAGCGTTTAGCTCAATAACACCCCATCCACACAGATTTTCTTCAATCAGATGAAGGGATAAAGAGTCAAGGATTCAGTCTGTCTCCCCCCCCCCCAAAAAAAAAACATCGTATCGGATGGTTAGTGGTGGATGGACGGATGATCGTGGATTGAGTTTGGAGTTTGACGAAGACAGACGTGTTTATTTCCTTCTGCTGGAAACTGCGCTCTTTGAGGTTGTATTGTACTACTTACGGAGGTATTCCGAGAATCTTGCACTGCACTTGCTCTAACCTTACCCGAATTCCTACTGCCTCCTCTTCTACACGAAATGTTGAGGTGAATGGCCACGTAGGCCCTGCCCGAAATGAGGACCAGTGGTGGATGTATGGTGTTAGGGAGGTAGGTAATTCGAGCTGAGCCAAGCAAGTTCCCGGTTTCTTCCCACAACACTATAACACAACACCGCCTCCTCTCGATTTTTGCTAATTGACTTTTCCAGTCAACAGGATCGTGCTGGCAGGTCCTTAGGCCTGTGGGATTATACTTGTAGGCTCACCGTCCTACTTCATTGCTAAATCTCTCACAGCCCTTAAATACCTCCAGACGACAGGATACGCTACACCGGCATAGAGGGCACCAAGGAACAGATCCGGAACCTAAACAAGGAGCAGGCACTGGACGTACTGAATTTCCTAACTACAAAGTTTGAATCGGATTAGCCGGAATTTTTAAACCTATATGCGAAAACAAATGATGCAGATGGAGAGGATGAGGTTACGCAAGGTGAATTCACTACACTGTTCTGCCATCAAAAACCCCCCACCAAAACAACTCACAAGGGGAGCACTCAAACAAAAGGTGCAGAACAACAGAAGATCATATGGAGGAGGACTCCCCAACAGGACGTTCCGAGGAACAATGAAAAGGTCCCCCCCCTCTGTCATAATACCGGATAAGAATAAACAGACGTCTCTCAGATCAGCCCTTAGGGAGCATAAGATCATATACTCCTGGGCTAAAAACTCAGATGAAGGCGTTAAAATCCAGCCCGCTATTGTTAATGACTATAGGTAGATGACAAGGCTAATGGACAACAAAAATCCTCCCTACCATACCTTTGCTTTACCTAGTAAAAAGATCCTGAAGGTGGTGCACAGCCGTATTCATCACAAACTATTTAAGCCATAACGCTTTGAACAACCCACAAACCAAAAACCTAGACAGATAAACAGGTATTGAAGTTCATACTAACAATACCGGCAGCATCAAAATTTATGCTGCATACAACCCACCTAGCATTCCATTATTGGCATCTGATTTGGACTCCATTCTTGGCTCCACAGACTCCATTTTTAAGGCTGGAGATTTTCAGCTCCACAATCAACTATAAAGGTCGTACTTTAAACAATTATTCAACATAAAACTCTATATTTATAGCCGGATCTACAGATCCCAACCATGACTTGACATATTTATCCTTAGAAACATCAGATACCAGTATTAGCTGGAAACATTAAACGAGCTGTCATCTGACCACAACCCCATCCTACATAAGCTTGGTACGCTTATTCTTTCACAATTCTTCCAGAGCACATTGGCCCAGTCCCTGTTATTTACAATAAAGAGGAGATAGACATATTTGTAAACAACCCAATCAGTCAAATCAAAAAAGCAATAACATCAGTTACCTAAACCACTGTCTTTCACTCGACAGTCGGATTCCAGAGAAAATCATGGATCTAATAAGAGCAAAAAACAAAGCTAGAAGGAGATACCATAACGGAAGAGCCCCACAAGACAAAACAATATTGAACAGATTAAATCGGCAAGTGCTTGAAGCTCTTCAAAAACACCGAAACCATGATTGCGAAACATAATTGACTAATCTAAACCCAGAGGACAACTCCATCTGGAAATTCTTGAGATCTCTCCGTACTAAAAGGCAACTTATACCCCCAGTACAGACCAAGAAGGGAGTAGTCCCCACTGACAAAAAAAAAAAAAGCAGAAGCTCTAATAGACAATTTGGAAATACAATATAACCCCCCCTTATGAAAATTTAAACATCAACCTTATCTAAAAAAATTCACCGCCGTGTCAAGCAAATTTTAACACAACAAAAGGATAATTCAGAACCTATCACACCTACTTCTCCAGCAGACGTAACAAGCAACATAACCTACATGAACAACACAAAGGCTCCAGGTCCAGATGGCATCACCAACAGAATAATGAAATTACTACCCAGAAAAGCTATACTCCATTTAGTCAACATAATCAACATTATCCTAAGATTTCAGCACTTTCCCATAACCTGGAAGACTGGAAGACTAATGACATCATACCTATCAAAAATATTGGAAAGAACCCCCAACTTCCAGAAAGCTATAGACCGATTAGTCTTTTATCTAGTCTTGGAAAGGTCATGAAAAAGTTATTCTCACAAGGCTTCAATCTGAAATGGACAAGCTAGGAATTATTCCAAATGAGCAATTTGCATTCCGTAAAGACCATAGCACTGTACAACAGATACATAGACTGGTTGAGCATATCACAAAAGGCTACAACTGGAACCTTCAAACAGCTGCAGTCTTCATAGATGCTGCGAAGGCATTCCACAGGCCTTCTTTATAAAACTGGACATCAACTTCAAACCTACACATCTGCCATGATGAGATAGAGCGCCGCATTGTCGAGTCAAAAGAAATCACCTTGGACCCTTTTCATTTGAATAATAATCTTAGCTATAATTTGCCTGACTCTTTCAACTCTACTATTAGATACTGGAGATCGCGTGATTCCACACACGCACAGGTGTACAACAATAGAACTTTAACTCGGACTGTAGTTCAAGCTCATAATAACTGTAATTTACAGTCGAATATTATGGCTTTATAATTGTATAGCTTTAGAGTGTGTCAATGTTAATTTAAGTGTCTTTTAATATCTTTCAATGTTCTTATCGCCTGATGAAGTCATTCTTGACGAAACATGTTGCGTATTTTCAAATAAATGTCATTTTGTTATAATTCTCGGGTTTTAAGTCAGTTAATTTAGAAAAATGAACATATATATATACACACACACTTATAATAAACAATTTTTGTCTACTAATTCTGTCAAAGCTCTTTCATAATCAATAAAGGCCACGTTTTTTTTTTAATTCTATTCTCTTTTCTATTTATAATTTTAAAGTAAAAATTGGATCTATACAGGGTCGGCCTTTTCGGAAACCATTTTGTTCTTCCAGTAGTTTCTCCTCTACAATGCTGCGTGGTTTCTCTTTTAATATTTCTGCATATATTTTATATCATGTATTCAGCAGACTAATTCCCCCTATAGTTATTGCAATCGTTTGTGTTTTCTTTTTATAGATTGGGATAACCGGTGCTTTTTTCCAAGAGTTAGCAGTTTTTCCAGACATCAAAACTATATTAAAATATTTCAGAATTCTTTCATTAAATTTTGTACATGCATCTTTGTATAGTTCTATATTTATATTGTCTTCTCCTGGTGTTTTCATATTTTTCATCTTCTTTATTATATTTTTCAGTTCTAGGATTGTGATATTTTCTGTTAGGTCCTTCTTTGTCTTATAAAATTTTATTTCATTGTTCTCATCTGTCCGGAGATTTTGGAAATAGGTCACCCATTTTTCTAAATCTATTATTTGTATTTTTATCTTTTCTTTTGTTTCTTTATTCATGTATTTTATTACTTTATAAGTTTTGGGTTGTGGCTTAAATAAATCCTTTTCTAGTTCTGTTACGAAATTGTTCCATCTTTCTCTATGTTTGTTCCTTACTTCTTGTTTTACAATTGCGCAATTTCTTTTATACTCTATTTCTGCTTCTATTGTTTTGGAATTTAGCCATTTCTGGTAACTGTCCTTTTTGGTTTTTATTACATTTTCTATTTCTTTGTTCCAGTCTGGTAGTCCTCTTTTCCTAATCCATTTGCGCTTTATTCCTAATATTTCTGTTGCTGCTTTTGTGAGAATTTATTTCAAATTTTCCCATTCATACGTCTATAGCACTTGATTCATGTGTTAAAGTTTGTGCAATTGTGATATTGTCTAACTTGAGGATCCTGTAATGAAGAAATTTTATAGCTTGGCTGATAAGAATTTTCAATGTTATGTATTTTTAGCCGTTTTAGTTTAAATCCAATTTTTGCTGATACCATATAATGATCAGAGTTTAATTCAAAGTATATTTATGTATTTACTTGTGTTTAAACACTGAATTCATTATTCTCATATTATTATAAATGACAAAATAGCGCAATCTGCAACCATTTTGATTACATGTACCTTCGCCAAATTTACCTATGTTTGTTTTGTATTTTTTGTTTCCTATTTTGGCATTTAAATTTCCTGCTAGTAGTAAATAGGCAGTTCTGTTTGTTTTATTTATAGCATTCTGTAATTCTTTATAAAATATATTACTGTATTCTTTTTTCCCCTCTTCAATTATTGTTATGTGGCCTCTTAATGTCTTGAGTCTAATTTCTGCTAGTCTTTCATTCATATAGTTGTAATGTACAATATTGTTCTTTAGGGATTTATGTAACATAATCATTATACCTGCTTTTGCTCTTTCTTCTTTTTTACCCCACTGTAGATTTGTATATAATTGTTTGTTTCTTTTGTTTCTTTTGTACCTTTTTGTTTTTTCTTTGTTTCTGTTACTATACATATCTTTATGTTAGCTTGGTTTAGTTATTTATCAAGTTCCTCTTCTTTGCATGCATTGCTTCTCACAATCCATGTTGCAATCTTCATTATGTGTTCCTTTTTCCAATTTCGTTTACAGTTTCCTGACTTCTGGTCTTTTCCCTGACAGTCCGTCCGGCTTTTCTTTGCATGAAACTTGAAAGTATCTTGAATTTCCCCAGGATAGGTTACTAACCTGTCGCTGGGTAAGTTCAGTGGTAGGGCTTCTACTTGACGCCTCTGGACAGGCAGATCTGACATTTACTCTGTTAGGGTGTTAAGGTTATACCGCCCATACTCGGTCGCCAGTGCCTTGTTTGTACTTTTAGAACAGGATGGACCACGGGAAGATGAGATTGATATTTGAGTGGGAGAGGCTATGTATTACGCTTCGCCACTCCTTCCATCCCTTAAAACAATTGTAAGTATTCCAAATTGGTCTTCATTGCAGGTGGTTTAACCAAAAAAATCCAACCCCTTGATCTTGCAGTAAATAAACCATTCAAAGACAATTTGCGGGCTAAGTGGGAAGACTGGATGATGAGTTGGCATCCATGAATATAACAAAACAGGGCAGATGAAAAGAACTTCATATAAAGATACAATTACGTGGATTGTAGAAAGTTGGGCTGCTGTAAGTGAACACTGTGTTAGAAATGGTTTCATTAAAGCACAAGGGAGTGCAGTGGTGTCCGGTGACAAAAATTATGAAGCTGAAGAAATTCCAATCGAAATTTTTAACGCAATTGATTCTTTCAATATTGGGTCTGATGAAGAATTTTTTGAATTTGAATAGTGTAATGTTCAATACATAATAAGTAATACTTCTACCTTAGTTTTGTTATTACATTTGATTTACCTCTCATACCTTTCTAATGTACACCGCGCATGTTCATTTTTAACGAATTTAGACTTTTTTATATAGAAAACGCGCGTTATCAATCATTTATTAAATTTATCATTTATTAAATATATTAAAAAGGCTTATATAAAATGATAAGCCTTTTTATGTCACGTTTTTTGAAACGTTTTGAAACTCAGGGGGCTACCCTGAGTGTCGAGTCTTCAAAATTCGAGTCATCAGAATTCAAGGAGAACCGGTCTACCAGTCCGGAACTTGGGCGGTTGGGCGCCGGGGGGTGCCCCCGCCAGTATATATATATATATATATATATAACTATTTCTACCTTAGGACAGAGAGCACGCTCCCTTTTAAATGAACCAGATGAGCTCCAAAAAGAAATTAATCACCTTTCTCTTATCTTAAAACAAAATGGATATTCTGAAAAAACGATTACGAAATTTCTTCTGGATCCTCCTAATTTAAATTTTTTTAAAAATGATTTTAAAATGATTAAAAACTGATTTTAAAGGTAGCATCTCAATACCTTACATTAGTTCAGTCTCCAATAAATTGGCTAAAGTCCTTAAAAATACAACATCAGGACGTTTTTCACTACACTTCTTAAAATCCGTTAATAGGCTTCGGATGGCTTATACGATAACCTCTTATAAGCCATCCGAAGCCTATTCATCACAACCTAAAATATCCAGGTGTATACAAATTATGGTGCCATTGTAATATTCCTTATTTTGGACAGACTAACAAATCTAATGAACTATGTATAGAAGAACATAAGAGAGACATCTCCTATAAAAGATCATCACATGCATCTGCACTATCCAGTCATGTTCGTTTCTCAAACAATCCTCATGATGATCTCCAAAGTCACTCAAAAACGTAAGCCAGTTTTATTTATTTCCATATTAAGCCATATTTCATTCTAGTTCGAAACTAGAACGAAAGGACGATATGGCTTCCGTATCGTTCTTCTCACTTAAGCCGAAACTTTGGAGACGTTTGAACATTTGAACAGCAATTTAAGTAACAACATCCCTGATAGCCAAGCTGCAGTTGTTCAATACTGGCGTTCACGAGAACTTAAGCACGCACATAACAAACAATGGCGCGTTGGATAGAACAACTTAAAAAATACAACGTTTTTATGTCAATTATGTATTGCATTTTTGTCTGTAATTTCCAGTTTTTGTAACTTCAATTTTTATTATTGTGTTCTACCTTTAGTGGAAGCCAGATGAACGCTGTAAAAGGCTGAAACTAGTTGTATCATTTCCATTAAAACTTAATATTTTATCTCGGTTTAAAATCATTAAATATATCTCTATCTGTTTCCTTCTGCCATACGGCCAGGGGAGGGTAACTATATATGCTACTATACTAGAGAGATGATTATGAGCAAGGTGGTTTCCCGTTGCCTTCCTTGCAGTATTTTTTTGACTGTAACCTGTGTGTTCAAGGGGACGGTTTGCCTGCTTGAGGGATGAAAATCCCCAGATAAACTGGCGGAAAAAACCCTACTGTCCACGCCCAAGACCGGCTAACTTGGCTATGGCTGAGGAAGATCCTTGAACTCCTGACGGCTCCGACGGGAATCGAACCTAGGACACTCCTTCCCCGGCTTATGGTTGCGAAGCGCAAAGCCACTAGGCTAACCGCGCGGACAATATATATAATATTTTATCTCGGCTTAAATATATATATATATATATATATATATATATATCAGATAGTTAAATTCATCAGAAGTGATCTCCAGGTGGGTTTATAACAAAATATTAAATTATCGAGTTAAATAGTCTAAATGTATCTTAATTAATTAATATAAGAAATAATATTACAGATTAATCTATATTTTATATAAAATTTTGCAAACCAGGGAAAATAAGAAACGCAGAGCAATTTTCTTTCGAAAAATTACTGTAAAGTTTATTAGATGGTTATGTTCTTACAAACACTCTGGTAATATTCGAAAGTTTTAAGCTTTTTCTATTTGTGGCAAAAAATATAGATGGATCCATAATATTATCTATTAAAATATCTCAGTTATTTCAAACAAAGGCATCTCGGTTCTAAACATAAAAATTTGACAGTTATTATGTTAGGGAAAGCAAAATTTCATTTTCCATTTTTACTTTCATTACTTTGAAAACGTTTCAAGTTTCTAAAGTAGTGGATGAAATAAGAAATGAATATATTCAGGATCTTTAATAATTACTCTTAAGCACCGACTGCTGTTCAATTAGTAAAAAATGCTATCTGAAAACGAACTGCGTTGGTTGAATGAGAATTTTGTCCTTTTAAGGTTTCTATCTGATCTCTGATGATAACTACCAGTTCGAAACAGCTGTTAGGTCAGTGAAATCTTAATGAGAAGAACTAATAAAGGACGAATATAAGGAAAGGACGCCTTTTCAGCGTGCACGTCTTATTGTATTCTTATAAGTTTTCCGATGAGCGTTTCGAAACTTTCAAATTTTCTATATACTCATACATTTATTTATTTTCACGTGGTCAGGAGTAGGTGAAGTATTATTATTCATGTTTTTTTTTATTATTTTTTTAATTTTTTTTTTAAATGTTTGCTTAAAAATTTTAATTTAGTATGCTATGCTGCAGCCGAATATTTGGTGCTTCGACAAATCCCTAATTTGAACTTAGTTCCTTCCAAACGATAATAATTCCGATACGGAATCTCAAAATATAAATCAAAATAAAATAAAAAATATACTTTTTTTAGAGGGAATTCTGTACGCTGTTAGTCCAGAGACCTCGCAACTGTGCACTGTATTTCCTACAAGAAAGGAATACAAATTTTGGCAAGATTCCACTATTGACAATATTCCATGCTGAGCAGGAAGCCATTTGGCGTCTGTTACGTGTTTAACCCGCGGATGACATTTTGTTATGATTTCCTATGTCAACTATCGCACATCTGCCGCTATAGTAGCACGAAACCTCTCGCTAACTGGACCGTCCAAACAGGGTCACATCTCGTTCACCCGTGATTGCTGCAAACAGCGAAGTAAATTATCCAGACGCGGTGCCGACAATCTGGAAACGGATATGCGACATGTCGGCAAACAAAAGTCACGCAGCTGCTCCAAGCTCCTAATAGGTTCCGGAGTCACCGATACTTCCCACGGTGGCACTTTTGGCCCTGTTAGTTATACTAATAGGGATAATTACATCTGCGGCTCCCCCCGAAAAAAATGGGTGCTGCGCTCCGATAAGAGACGATGTTTGTGGATTATTTTCGAACTGATTGACGCTGAACGTTTATCTTAGGTCAAGATTGGTTGGGGGGAGGGAGGTTAAACCATTTTGACGAAATCAGATAAATTGGATCGAGTGAGTGAATTTCCCTTTGGCGCTGAGATCTGCTAGTTTACCTTTATATTTACGTTGTTATTGTGAAGAGGTGCTCACGTGATATTTCTACCTTTGTAGGCAGTACCGACAAGCCGAAATACCACGAAAATGATGTGGAGAGAAAACGAGCAAGTTCCCGGGGAATAATACCCAAGGCCAAAATCAAAACTGTCAAGATGACCTTTGTGATCGTCTTCGGTAAGTGGCAAATGACACTTTTAATATTACTAATTGGTGATGTAACTGACGCTTTTAATTTTGTGCAAACACCCTTAATGACACTCTTAAGATTACTCTAAAATGCTATAAAATATGAAAATTCCCAATTATACAGGGGGATTGATATACAGACAGTGAAGGTGCATTTTTTTGCATCCTTAGTAATCCTTCACTGGATAATAATGGAGAATTTATTGCACTCCTGATAACGGTTTAGTTTCATTCATTAACAAGGAAATCATTTTCTCTTCGAATTGCCTTAAAACGGACCCATGAAAACCACTTTTCTTTCTCTTTTCCTCAGTGTTTATCCTTTGCTGGAGTCCGTATTTCGTCTACGATCTGCTACAGGTCTACGGACACATTCCGCAGAGCAAAACCAGTATTGCTGTGACGACGTTCATCCAGAGCATGGCCCCTCTGAACAGCGCCGCCAACCCCATCATCTACTGTCTCTTCTCCACGCACATCTGCCGTAATCTCAGACAAGTAGACGTGCGGATGTCCAGTTACCTTCCTTCGGTGCAGGACAGTCGTTCTCAAACTACCCGCCGTCATCCTTGGTCTCACGAGGAACGACAAAAGACTTGGTAAGTGCTAACTTACAAGATGCATTTGTATTTCATAATTTTAAATGACGTATTTACTCTCCTAGAGACCAGGATTTTTTCTCCATTGCCCTGATACCATACTTGAAATTTCCAAAATTGTATTAGAAATTATTTTCCAAATTCAATATTTTGACAGAAAGAGACGCCCTCGTCCCTTCATCTGAATCTAAATGAATTTTTGATTTGGAGCATCTTGGAGAGCCCTCGAGGTCCATTGTTGTTCGCTGTTCTTAAGTGTTGAAGGAATTTACTAACATACTTTATTCTTCGCATTCCGATTGAAATAAGGGTGAAGAGGATAAATCGATATATTCTTTTGAAGAAATTTAAATTTTTCAAGTATTCTTTGAAATTTCCGCAATAAAATCATGATCCAAGAAAAAAGTATAAGTTGATTATCATAAGGCAATAAAAAAACGAATTCATATATTTAAAAATATACAATTTAAAAATGTACATCATAAATTTAATAATTTTCTTTTATATTATTGTAATATTTTGAATATTTTCGAGAATAACACATTTAACTTAAACACCATATTAATTCTTCTGTAATTTTATTATATTAAAGCTAAAAATCCTATTAATTAACAGATTAACAGAAGAAATGAATGATCGTTACTTTACTTTCTCTTTTGTGAGTCGAATAGTTTAGGTTTGCGTTTATTATGTGTCTTGATGATCATGCAATTTTGAATCAGTGCTCTTACCAAAACAGTCAGTTCAGAGTCCTGCAGCAGTGCCGGTAAGGCTACAACTGCACGGTAAGCATTTTTTTTTTAAATATTTTTTTATAAGATCCACATTGACAGATATGGAACAGCAGCCAAACGAAACAACGTTTGAAGAAGTATATCGGGAATTTATCAGACTGCAGGCTGGGTGAACTACTGTAACAAAAATTGGCCAGGAAAGGTGAAACTTTATGACACGTTTCCCCCGGGCAAGTGTCACAGACGTTGACGCCGAGATTATCGAAGATCAGTCAGAATCGGCAAACCCTGCTACTTCTGATTTTTAAGAAGTCCGCGTACGTAAAAAGCGGAGAACAAAGACAACATAATGGAACAACACGATCAAGTTTCGGACTCCAATGCTTCTCCCAAAGAAAAGGTGCTTCCGATTATATTACGAGAGAAGCAGAGATGGGCTGCATTCAGATCTGCAATGTCCAACCTACACATTGGCTATGTAAACGCCAAAAATGTGGATGAAGGAATAAAGATATATCCTACAACGGTGAGAGACTACAGGCGACTAACAAAAGAAATGGACAATAGAGGTATACAATATCATACCTTTTCGCTCACTCGGAGAAAAATGTAAAAGTATTCCTCCATGGCGTCTGTGAAGACATTGATACAGAAGATATAGTTGCTGATCTAAATTTACAGGATCTACCTCATGTTAAGGTCAGCAGAATGTACAAATCCAACAAATCTTCCATGCCGTTAGTCCTCGTAGAGATCCATTATATATATAAAAATATCTACAACTTGAAGCAATATGCGGGCTCATTGTCATACCAGAGCCAATCTCCGAAAAAGGGCATCTTCTGGGCAGTGCCATAGGTGTCAAAAGTTTGGTCATTCCCAGAAATTATGTAAAGCTGAATTTAAATGTTTGATATGCGGGGACAGCCACCCAACTAATATCTGCATAAAGCCAAAAACAACTCCTGCTAAATGTGCCAACTGCGGTGGTCCCCATCCTGCCAACTACAAGGGATGCATTCAGCACCCAAAAAATAGACGGATGGAATCAGCCAAACAGTCCTCTTCCTCTAGTACAAGAACACCAGAGGCCCCTGCACCACAGCCAGAGGCTCAGCGTCCACAGTCAGAGACCTTCAAGGATAGAGTGAACCAAAAGCAAACAAGAAGTTATGCTGACCTCGCCCGTACAAACAAATCAGCATCTACAAACCTAACAGCTGTTATTATAGCCTCTCTAGCCAACATGCTACAATAAGTCAACTTGTCAAACCCTTCAGCAACCTCCACCAAAAGATTTCTCCGTGAAACAAAGGTCATCCTCGTAGTGCTAATTGATGAGTAGAAACAAATTTATTTCAGCCTCTTTGCAGATTATTGCATGGAATGCAAATGGCCTAAGAAACAAAATTCTGGAACTTCAAGAATTCACTAACAGATATCAACCAGATGTTATATAAATCATTGAATCTCATCTAAGACCCTCAGGCAACCCTAAAATAAGGGATTACTGCCTATACAGAAATGACAGATTGCTCTACAGAGGTGGCGGCACTGCCATCTTTATTTAAAAATTACATCAAGCACAATTCTTGAACAACCCTCCAACTACTAATCTTGAGATCATGGGCGTGGAGGTGTTCACCAGCTCGGCTGGCAGACTGAAAATCTATTCTGCTTACAACCCACCCCTAAACACTCTATTACACTCTGACCTAAATGCCATATTATGCGTCAGAGAACCCACTATTATAGCAGGGTATCTGAACTCCAAGCACCCTGCATGGAATTGCAGATCCACCAACAAGAACGGTTACATCCTTTCCAACTTCATAAGATCACACAATGCTGTTGTGACAGGCCCCACCGAACCAACTCATCTTAGTGCGCTTGGAACTGCGAACATCCTGGATATAGCTATCCTGCGGGACATTAATCTTCAATACAGCCTAAGATCATTAAATGAGTTGTCCTCTGATCACAACCCAATACTACTTCAGATGGGTAGAAACAAGAATACCTGTCTCATCCCCCTCACTACTATATATCGTGGGAAAGATTGTCGGAAGTGCTCAGGAATAGTATTGGCCCAGTTCCTCACATACGTACAAACGAAGACATAGAATCTGCAGTTACAAGCCTCTCCCAACTAATTAACTCCGCCATAACGATAGCCACCCTCTACAAATCTGTCCACAAGCCTGGTCGTCTGACTGAAGACATTATGAACTTGATCAGGGGGAAAAAACAGAGCCAGGAAATGATTTCGTAACACTTGTGCGCCACAAGATAAACCAAATCTAAACAGACATACTGGGGCTGTGAGAGATACACTAAAGGCTCACAGAGACCATCTATGGGAAGAAAAATTAGCCTCTATCTCACCTACTCATCACTCCGTTTGGGGATTACTAAGAAATATCAAAAACAAAGGCAAATCTCTTTCCCCAATCCTCTATGACCAGGGTCTTGTTCACACTGATGTGGAAAAGGCGGAAGCCTTGGCAAGAAATTTGGAAGGGCAATGCAAACCTGCATATGGAAATCTAAAATTCAATCACATATACAAAATTCACAAACAGGTCAGGCACTCACTCAGACTTCCTGATACCAGTACTGACCTCATTGTACCCACATCACCTGGTAAAATATGCAATATTATTAAAAACTTAAAGAACAAAAAAGCTCCTGGACCAGACTGCATTTCAAACAGGGTGATCAAGCTGTTGCCTCGAAAAGCTGCAGTGCACTTGACCATTATAATAAATGCAATCGTAAGATTTCACTGTTTTCCTTCCACCTGGAAACTGACTGATGTAATCCCTATACATAAGCCAAGCAAGGACCCACACCTACCGCAAAAGTTTCGTCCCAGTCTTATCTTCAACCTGGGTAATGTTGCGGAGAAGTTCATCCTCTCATGACTCCAAACTTCAGTAAATGACCGAAACATCCTCCCCAAAGATGTTTCATCCTCCCCATCAAATCCACAGAATTGTGGAATACATCACCACCAGCTATAACTGGCGCCAGTGCACAGGAGTTGTATTTCTAGACCTATCCAAAGAATTTGACAAAATTTGACATTTTGGACTCCTAAACAAACTTATCTCAGCCATCATCTTACTAAACATGGTTCATCTAATCCGGTCATATCTTCAGAATAGATCAATACAAGTCAAAAGCAATGGTTCTACCTCATCCCAGCGCTATTTCGTCGATGAAGTGCCGCAGCGTCCATACTAGCTCCATTACTGTTTTCAATATACATGTCAGACATCCCGCACAATCCGATGACTTCCATTTTGGCCCTGTATACGGACGATGATACTAACCAGATCTCTCAGACCCCATTTCATTACCAGAAAGATTAAAGAAAACCTTCTAAAGCTGGAGGGTTGGTTCTTCAAGTGGAGATTGAAAGTCAGCCCCGCAAAAAAGCTCAGCTGTTCTTTTCTCAAAAAGGCCAATATCTCCTGCAGGAGATGTGTTGCTATTCAATACTAAAATTCCATGGCAGACTGAAACAAAATACCTGGGTGTAATTCTCGACAAAAGCTAACTTTCAACCAACACATCAAGTCTACGTGCGCACAGGTATCTAAAGCAATCACTCAGATCTATCCGCTAATTAATAGAAATAGCAAGCTCAGCAACAGAATCAAATTGCAACTATACCAGATGACGAATCGTCCTATCATCACCTATGCCTCTCCAGCCTGGAGCCAAACCTCTAATACTAACATTATCAAGATAGAGCGAGTGCAGAACAAGTGCTTAAGAATGATTCTGAACGCCCCGTGGTATGTTAGAAACAATCAACTTCATAGAGATAAAAATATTCCTTATATTTTCTCTTTTCTACAATCCTTAGCATCCAAGTTTTTCCTAAAGACGTCCACACACCCCCAACGATTTGGTTCAGCAAGCTGCAGCATACTAGGCAACGGACATATTCAAACATGGAAAATCAAAAGCTATTTTAACCTCCTTTAGCGATGCATAATCTCCATGCCCAATCAGAGCGAGCAAACAGCTCACAAAATTTACCCTCACTGTAACCGCAACAGATAGTGGGGAATATGAAAAGCATTTTGCTTCACCCCTAAAGACATAAATGTCAATTGTCAATAATTAACAGAACTTTCTCCTCATTTTTCATTGAATAATTCTTATGCTGATGCAGGAAGGATGAAGGGAAAATGAAGCAAAAATAAACAAATTATGAAAAACACCCAAATTATTTTCTCTACACTCAGATATGAGTAACACGACTAGCACCAATAACTCGTTATAGATCGTTATGGAACGCAATTGGCATTCTTAACAAAATGTATGAACTACATGAGTTTTTCTTTTACTGTTTAGATATCGACATACTGTTCCCTAAGGAAATTCTAAATCTTATTCTTACCAAAAACAGTACATCGGCAATATCATAAAACTCTAGCCCCTCAAGACCGTCAAGAACTTAATACGACCACTAATTTAATCTACTATGCTATCAAAGATTTCCGCAACCAGCACTGGGACAACACACTCCGATCTCTACAACCAGATGATCAGTTTCTATGGAAAAGTTTAAAATCCCTCTGCAAAACACCAAATTATGTTCTACCATTACATGGCGAGCTTCGTATTGCATATCGTGACGATGAAAAAGCAGAAGCATTCGCAGTCTTGAACTTCAGTTTAATCCCAACTACGCATTTGCAGACTTATCATTCGGTTTCAAAGTACATCGGCAGGTACGTCACACTCTGAATTACCGTATCAATTGAATATCCGCCCAACCTCCACAGCTGAAATCCACGGAATTATCAAAACACTTAATAATAAAAAAGCTCCGGGCCCGGATGGAATCACAAGCAAAGTTATTCAATGTCTACCACAAAAAGCACTCATGCATATGGTTGCTATCACAAATGCAGTGCTCAGACTTAGCTACTTTCCAACTAGATGGAAAACAGTGGTCATAATTTAATTCCCAATGAAATATGTTCAGTGTATGCACAGTCATTACTTCATTCGGCAAAGGTTTCCACTCTCCATGCAAAAAAGTCATGCCTCACTCTCATATGTGCCTTTATACAGTTTCCAAGAATGATCTCTTATTTCTATCTCCTTACGTCTTTCAACCCTTTGTAAAATATCCTGGGTATCTATCTGATAAGTTCGTCTTAACAATTGATATGTCTCCTTCGCCGAATCGTCCGCTATCACCGCTCCTCCACGAATTTGACTAGAGTCTACAAGTAACTTTCACTCAATCTTTCCTCTTAGTCCAAAAACCCGAAACTGTGTTTGTTAATCTGTCTCTGAACTATTTCCAGAGCTTGCTTCTCACCTAGAAACGCAGTTGAATAAATATCAGTACCAAATAATCCAGATGTTGACTTTAGTCTTGTACAGTGGAATGATCATATCCACATCTCTACTTGTCAATGTTTTCATTTGTATACTGGTATTTCTTTATATATTTCTTTGTGTTGTTTTATCACTTTGGAACATATCCTTTGAACTTCTTATGCCTCGACTGAAGTTGCTAGAAATATTTAGTAATATTGCATAGGGGCAAAATATTATACATATTTAATCAATTGACACTCGTGATGCCACCTGGTGTAAGTACTTCAGTCTTTTGGTTGGTATGTCTATTTTTGAACTTTCAACTGGAATTATCTTGTTGAGACAATCTGACCATCGTTTGCTTAGCCTTTCGTCTTAAGACGACCAATAACAAATGAGGTTGCTCAAGAAACAATCTTCCTTCACTTTTCTGATGTAAACTGACATCATTAAACCCTTCTATTGACTCCATGGAGACACACGTGAGATCGATACAAGCTGATAAAGAACGGGAAGTTATTTAGCGGCACATTTACTTTTAATAGCCTCTTTTCTTCACTATTCTGTCGTGTTTATTGCCCGCTTCCCTCGCCATCCCATCTTTTTTTCACAAGTCCAGTCTCTGTTCTTTAAATGTCACACACACACACACACACACACACACACACACACACACACACACACACACACACACACACACACACACACACACACACACACACACACGTTGAATTTGTGCCAGCCACAACTTTAATGGACACTTAGTGATAGAAGAAGCGAACCATGCCTCCACCTCCTAGCATTCTCGTACGGCTATTTAACCCTCCCTCCGCGGAAGTGATTTAACTGGGCTCAGTCACGACCCCGACTTCTTAATGTACTCCTTACAACGCCCTGAATAAATTCACCGATATTACATAAAGATCTTCCAGCTGTTTTTTATCGATTGCAACAAATTGGCAACTTGCGTGACGTACATAACACGTGATCTCTGATTAGCTTGATTCCATACTAGTTTTATCTTTCTCAAATACGTTCCTTGCTTTGATAAGTTTAATGGTCATTAGCGCCAGCCAACAGTAAGCTGCTATGAGTGTTGTCATAAAAATACGGGATCTAAGTTATTATACAAAATAAATAAAAATATTACTGGAGCTTAGTTATTCTTCAAAATAATTACTCGATTCATCTAAACATTTCTCATAGCCTATTTTAATTTTCAGCAATTCTGAAACATTTCCAACATGGCTAGTGGAAATTCTTGACAGAGAAATGTTTTTTTTTTTTTTTTTTTTTTTTTTTTTTTTTTTTTTTGGCTAGATGGGTGAAGCAAATGCTTTTCATATTCCCCGTTATCTGTAGAAGAAAATATATGGACAAGGTGTTATGGTGTAAAATGATGTCCTTTGTTGCCTATTGTAATTTGTATGGCTATTTGCGCCTTTGTAAACTCTGTATTATTTATTTAGCTTTATCTTTACTTCTATATTTAATTTTCTGTTTTCTTCTATACTTCGATTTTACTGTTAAAAAAAAATCAGCTAAAACCTTTTTGTTCCCGTATATAGGGAGGAGGCGAGGCCGTTTAACCCTATCTAACTTTCGGAGACTGAGTGGGCAGTTCAATCTACACTGACAGCCAATCAGAGATGGCTGGCCCAAGGCTATCACTTGGATCAGCCATCTCTCTTCACTGCACGCAGTGAAGAGAGATGGCTCAACAAGTGCTGCCATCTCATGGTCCCTAACCCTAACATAATATATTTGATGTCTGAAATACTGTGGGTTCTACGGTCGATTTTACTTCTTCTATATCTCTATTCTTCATTAACCTTATTTAATCCCTCTTTTAACTTTATCTAATCCTTTCATGTACTCTATTAACCTTAGTATCCTTGCTCTACCTTCAGTATTCTTTACCTATACCGCAGATCACAGAAATTTATTTTTGATATAACGACTGCACCACCAGTGGTCTCGGTGTGGTTTAATAAATATCAATACTTCTAGTAAAGTTCGCCTTCTATTTTAAGGCCCTTCTTAATAATATTTTATAGTCGTGGCTAACACTTAATTTCAATTTGTAGCTATTTGTAAACTCCCTGCTCACAGGATCGCTTTTGTTTGGAAACAGTGCATTGTTTAACACCTTAGAGAAAAACTTCTAAGTGAAGTTTTTCTCTAAGGTGTTAGAGAAAAACTTTCTCTAAGTTTAACACCTTAGAGAAAAACTTCCTTTCTAACATTTATGTATGCATGCAACATAATACAAATCATTAAGCAATTTAAAGAAAAAACTATTAGCCCATTTACAATATAGGAATTATCATGCCTTGTTAACTATAACTATAAACTCCTGCTTTCACTTTATATAAACTTCTCTTTGTCCGTGCGGTTATCCTAGTGGCTTTGTGCTTCGCAACCATATGCCTGGGGTAGGAGTGCCCTAGGTTCGATTCCCGTCGACGACTTGAGGAGATTAAGGATTTTCCTCAGCCGTAGCCAAGTTAGCCGGTCTTTGGCATGTTCAGCAGGGTTTTTTCCGCAAGTTTATCTGGGGCTTTTCATCCCGCAAGCAGGCAAACTGGTCTCTTGAACACACACGGATTACAGTCAGGAATACTGATCCAGCCATAGGCCTGATTCGTCAGCTATGCCAGTTCCGGAGCCCAGATAAAATTTGGGGGGACTTCGATGGTGCCATATCCCCCGTAAAAGGGGACTCACGGTCATTGCACCATCACATGGAATTTATTTATTTTATTTAACTTCTCTTTATGCAAATTATTTTCATACTATATACAGTAACTCTATAAACCTATCAGTCCTAAAACAGTCTCTCATAACATAGGCAAAATTACATTGAAAACAAACTCACGTGACTTCTTTATCAGTGTAGTGCACTTGCTCACATTCAGTAAAGGATTACTGAATTCTTTGGCTTCTCTTCCATATCTGGTCTTGGGCTTTTACTTGGAGATTTCAAGAACACCGACATTTCATCGACGAATGGCTGGCTGAACCTGGAGCACAATTTCCTGACGTTATAGACTCGGGCGATGGTCTGACGGTCAAGACCTCATGCAGTTGTCCCACTGGCAATGCATTAGGTCAAGTGCCGCTGCGCCCAGAGTAATTAATCGGCTCCTGAGGCTTTCCATCTCAGCATCACTCGAATTGGACGAAAGTCGTGGATCGACAATACTCTCTCTCTCCTCTATTCCTCCTTTTTCTTCTCTTGGTATCGATCTCGATCTCTTTTTCCATGATGCCTTATATTCAGTTTTCCCGTGACTTTGGACGAAGGTTTGAGACCCCCGAACTTTCCTGCACAAACTGTTGGCCATCTTTTGAACTCAGACTTCTAGCTCTCCCTGAAGTGCACATTTAATCTACTTAACGGAACGCATAGCCATGTTAGATGTATGTTGCCCCTTTTAACACACCTTGAATGCGGTATCAGACTGGCAGGTTTCTTTTACATTTTATCTAAATACTAACACAATATATTTCCGATTTCTAAAACATTGCCCTTGAACTTCTATTTACACAATTTATCATGCTAATTCCTTTGGGTTTTAATAGATGGGCTCTTAGTATTATATGTAGAGAAAATTAACATGTTTATTTTTGTGAATTTTGGATGTGACCCCTGTAAAAGCCGATGCAATAAAAAATGGAAAAATTTACGTTGCATCGAATTTTACAATGGAGCTATAGGCTGTGATCATGGCAGGAGGGTACAGCAATAGCCAAGCCTCAGTTAAAACTTCATTGGCTACAGCATTGCCATCCATTACCTCACTAGATACCAATTTTAGTCGCCTCGTACGACATGCATGGGCTAGAGCGGGTAGATTTTTAAGTAAAGTCCTTTCTAAAAATTAAGACGATTCTCCATACCACTCCCTACGAGATCGTCCAACTCAGCGTTGGTTCCACTCAGTGACGTCCCCCCCCCCACCATTGAGCAGAACCGCTCCTATTCCAGGGAAAAGCATCCATCAACAAGGCCATCACGGGCCCCGCTGGGGAACACCCTCCCCAGAGATTTAAACTGCTCTCTCTGGGTAAACCTCCAGAAATGTAACCCCCCACCCCACCGGGAGCAAAATTCCGGAAGAAACCTAAGAGAGCGAAACTCTGTGTCCAATTTTAGTCGCCTTTTACGACATGCATGGGCTACAGTGGTGCCATTCTTATCCCGGCCACCACACGGAGTTTGACGTAGTAATTAGAAGCAAATTAAAATTTATGATGTCGTCTTAAAATAATAAAATGGTTTCAAGATATTTTATCGCAAAAATTCGTGGATTATTAAACTAATTGCTCATAATATTTATACTAGAACAGCAATGATAATACTTTCAGTAATTATTTATACTAATAATATAAATCTATATTATTTTTTATTTGTTATTAATTATAGCTAGCACCTTTTTATCAATTACTGTTCTCATTAAATCTTAAAAGTCAGATTAATTTCTATATATCATTTGACCATATTTTCTTAAATCGAATGAATAATATGAAAAAACAATAAAATTATTTAGAGTTTTTATTGTCACTTATTTTTACTATATAATCTAATTATCACCTTTCTGGCTAAAATCAGATTTTCGCTCCCCATTTTCCTACACCTGCTATTTATGTTATTTTCTTTATTATAAATAAAGAATGAGGATTGATCATTATTTTAATTATTTTATTATTTTTTTTTTATTTCGAAGCGTCTCGTACAATTAATTTAGCAGAATGTGGTGAAATGAAAACACGTGCTTATATACATATGTTCGTTCTGACTCAAAAATATCATTGCAAGTGACTTAAAAAAGAAAAAAGAAAAAGATCAGAGTATGCGACCACGAGATAAAGTGTAGTTTTCCGTAGTTGTGTATCAATCACTCTATTTTTCATTTTCTTAATTTATTGTAATTCTGGTTTGATTTTTTATTTTATTTTATTTTTCAGGAGGCTTTCTCTGTGCAACTGGCTGGCCAGCAAGCTGTGCTGCTGTTTTCCGTTTGCACAGCAGCACCGCCTAAGCGACAGCACAATTACCAGAGCTTCAGAATATACTACCATGACGGAAACGATAACCCGATCGTCAGGAAGAAGTTGCAGCTCTCAGCAGGTATCTATGAGGTCACGACCTTCTAATTCTGTGCTCAAGAAGCCTTTAATGGAGCGTGAAGATACAGTGTGCAGCGAGATCGTACATTATCCTGTAAATTCCCGCGTGTAAGAAGTGAGGGGACCCTTCCTCTCTCTCCCCCCGTCTGTATAAATAAACTGTTATTTAGTCCACGTGCATGTGTAATCGTGACTGCTCAACCCTCCTTAAACTAGGAGGTATTCGTTCAGAAAAGTACTTTAAAAAAAGAAAATAAAATAAAAAGCAAGAAAATGCAGAAAAATGCCAAAAATAAAACACAGTATAATCAAAATAAATATATTTAGAGATTACTTAAATATCAATCAGTTATATATTAATAAAAATAACCTCTCGTCATTAAACGTATTTTTATTACAAAAAAAATTATGCAAATTATTTTTATTGACTTGTGTCTGCGTTCTTAGTTTCACGTGAACATTTTTTCCATACACACACATTTACCAATGCCATTTTGACTTTAATACCATCCATCTATTGTAATAATCCATCAACTTGTCTACAATCGTCTAGTCATTTATCACTACGATGAATTATATGTGAATAATATTTTACCTTAAATACTGCATAAGAAAGAGAACACTAATCATATGAGAGGGGGAAAAACTGTTTTCTTAAGAATATCGATAAAAAAGATTTTTTTTTTTTTTTTTTCAAATCTAACCCAAACTACTCAAAACTTCATATCAATACTTTTCGAAAGTTATAGGACAAAAAAAAAAAAAAAAAAAAAAAAAAAAAAAAAAAAAAAGATGATAGAACAACGACAATGGAAGCAATATTGGAAATATCCTAATATTATTTATTATCTCTGAAAAGACATGCATGTTGAGTAACTGAGAGGGCGCTACGGTCGTAACAAAAAAAAAAAAGAATTGAAACGAATAAACTTCGAATATGAAGAGGATTTGCTAAAATTAACGATTTCATTTATTTGTAAAGTAAACTTTCCCATAAAAGCATTTTATTAGATATTATAGAATTAAATTGCCAATTTGTTTCTTTTTCAGACCTTTAGTAATTGTATTTTATTAAAAGGCTAAAATTCCTCGTCAATATATCAGTACCAATGAATAGTTACTGGATATTATCGAGGAATTTATGAATATTTATATATTAATTAATTGAAATTCGCTGACGAATAAAATAAACAAAAATTGTTGTTCTCTATATAAACATCATTAAATAAAATCTGTTTATATAGCCATTTTAATGCACATGTGTCTTTTTTATAAATAAATAAATAAAATAAGCATTTTGTTAGAAATATGCAAAATACAGTTTACTTTTGAAAGGACCTGATTTTTAGTTATGATTTCTAAAACTGAACACATGAAATGTAGAATTGTTTCCTGGGGTTACGTTATCGGTACGGAATGACGATGGATGATATATATATATATACATATATCATCTTATATAGCATATATTTATTTTTGTTTCTGCTGTTTTTTTTTTGTTATTCTTTCGAAAATTAAACTCAAGATGCGATTCAAGAATGAGATCCTATCCTTAAGAAGTGAAATTTGATATGCTCCAATGGGCGTCACTTCAAGAAGAATGAGCGCCAGATGTCCACCTGTTTGTGACCTTCTCAACAAGCTGTTCTATTTCTCCGTTCGTTACTCATCAGTAAACGATAATTGTTTCTGAACTATTGATGAAATAGGTGTCTCAAGAGACAAGTTTCTGGTTTCTTGTGCAAATATGAACAAGAAAAATGTCTCCATGAACAGAGTTGGAATATTTCCAAGTAGCATCGAATGTACTTGGGATGAAAGATGCCCTTTTCTCTTGTCTGTTAGTGTCTAGGCCAGTGATGACGAACCTATGACACGCGTGTCAGCACTGACACACTTGAGGGTTTCAGGTGACACACCTTGGATGTTGAAAGATATTGGTATTCTGATGAAGAAACTGCGATAAATCGTGTAAAATCGCTCTCAGTTAAGGCGAAAGTAGGTTTCTGTTTATTGAAATAATTATATTTTATAGTTAGCCTTTTTTTATTTATTTTGTAGTTAGCCTATAAACAACGAGCGTTTTAAGTTTACATTTTCTTTCTTAATCATTATAATTTCTGCAGTCATATGATATTATAAAAACTTATAAAAATTATTATCAATATTATACGATACCAACTTATAAATACGTCCTTTATATATATTATAAATATTTATATATATTATCAATATTATACGATACAAACTTATAAATACGTCCTTTATATTACGAACTTTAAGTTTTTATTTGACTCCTGTGTGAAATTCGTTCATGCATGCATTCCAAGTCTCTCGACTGAGTAATACAAGTTCTAAACATATTTAAAACCACTTTAACAGAAAATATAATTCGCAGCATTAAATATTGAATTTATTTGAGTAAATAATGAAAGCATTTTTATAGTTGCAATAAATTCAGTAAATTTTGTTAAATAATGCAAATAGTAACAACTTACGAGAGTAAAACGTAACAAGGTTGCTACGAACGTACCGGTAATAAATCTGACAATCCTGATGAAAGAAGTAGTGGTAGTCTTGCATGGTCTGCGACTTAAGTAATTTGAGTTGCTGGTGTATAATTCATTTCCAGTAATTGTTATTTCTTATTAATTATTACTGCTTAATTACCGCTGTATATAATTGTGCTCTTTTTTAATTTATGAACCCTTTTACAATGGCAGCTAGCACTAATAGAAAACTAAAATTATCACAGAAAGGAAGTGGAAGAAATTTCCAAGATGCCTGGACTGAACAATATGGTGTTATTGATAGAGGCGATAAAGTTCTCTGTAAATTGTGTGGTAAGCTATCTGTGAGTAGAACTTGGAATGTAAGAAGACAATTTGAAACTAAGCACAAATGGCTCCTAGAAAAAACTTTTGAAAGAATACATATCGCAACATCTAAAACTGGCAGAATCAAAATCAGGGACTTTAATTTAATTTGTTTCAGGACTTTCAAATTTAGTAGACGCAATTTACAGTATTTCACATACTATTGTTGAACATGGGAAGCCACTTAGTGATGGTGATTATATTAAAGAAGCTTTCGTAAAATGTGCACCATTTTTATTTGAGGACTTTCATAATAAGGAAGCTATTGTAAAGTGCATGAAAGAGTTACCATTAAGTAAGAATGCTATTAAAGACAGAGTTATATCAATGCTTGCTAGTATAGAAAATCAAATACAACAAGACTTGAACTGATGCCATTGTTTTTCCATTTGT
The DNA here is from genome assembly GCF_054136105.1 of Typopeltis vanoorti. Classification (NCBI taxonomy): domain Eukaryota; kingdom Metazoa; phylum Arthropoda; class Arachnida; order Uropygi; family Thelyphonidae; genus Typopeltis; species Typopeltis vanoorti. The sequence goes on from NC_143555.1 coordinate 130,915,225, forward strand.
CTCGACGAAACTACAGATATTACGTCATCAGCTCGATTGGCTATTATTGCAAGGTATGTTCACGGCGATTCTATGTACGAGCAATTGATAAAGTTAGAACATTTATCTCAAAACACGACAGGTAAAGACCTATGCGACTGTTTTGTTAGTGTTCCATGAGAAACGGACAGATTTATCGAAAATATTTTCGATTACAACTGATATGGCCTAACATGGTTGGCCGTAATGTCGATTTTATCAAACAATTTACAGAATATGTTGGTCATCTCCTGGTTTGTTTCCATTGTATTATACATCAGGAGACACTGTGTGCGAAATCAGGCTTAAAGGATTTGGATGATGCGATGAGAATTGTGACAAAGGTAACTAATTTTATTGCTGCCAGGGCTTTAAACAAACGAGAATTTAATTCACTTTTAAGCGAAGTTGAATCAGTGTACAATGGTCTGTTAATGCACAATAATATTTGATGGTTGATTCGTGGCCAAGTACTTCAACGGTTTGTTGAATGTTTAAATAAAATTAAATTATATTTAAATGCGAAGGGCATGGAGCACGAATTTTCTCAGTTGAACGATTCTGCTTGACTCAGTAAGTTGATGTTTTTTTTTTCACAGATTTTTCATTACACCTGAATGAACTTAATATACAATTGCAAGGTTTCGGAAAATCTGTCGGCGTTATGTTTGGCACGATCAAGAGTTTTGAGAATAAACTCAAAATATTTCAACGTGATTTAGAAAGTAACAATTTTAAGTATTTCCCGAGAGTGAAAATTATTTTTAACGAAAGCAGACCCAAAAATCGTGAACAACACATCAACCAATCTACCGAAGTTCTAAAGTCAGTAACTGAGCAGTTTTCTTCTAGATTTGATCAATTTCGAATGTTGGAACAAACAATCCAATTCGTAAAGTACCCTGATGAAACAGAATTCATGGATCTTAAATTAGGTGGCTTTGAGTGGTTGGATTTAAAAGATCTAGAAATGCAACTAGCCGACTTCCAGTGTAATCCTATCTGGAAAAGAAAGTTTATTGCTCTTAGAAATGAATTAGAAGAACTTGAGCGGGAATGTCTGCATGATACCGCGTGTAAAAATTCAGACCGTGAAATTCTAAGCGTGTGGAATAGCCTTCCCGAAAACTTTCATGCTCTTAAAATCTTTGCTAAAGCTCTTCTAACAATTTTCTCTTCTACATACTCTTGTGAAACTCTATTTTCTGCCTTAAATAATACAAATCGAAAGGGAGAAATAGATTGAGCAATGATTTGAGCACTGCCTGTGTAGCATTAAAATGTACACACTATAGCCCTCCCTTCTATAAAGCAACTTTCTACCAGCACTCAGCAACAGAAAAGTCATTAAATGTAATGAAAGTTTGTAATTTTATTTTATTAAATTAATTGTATAATATGAACTCATAGATTTTATATCAATGTCCTATTAAATAAATAGACTAATATCATATGTATAAGTCACCATCTATGATTATGTAGTTAAATTTATAATTCATGTATGCAAGTGGCACATCGACAACATCAATATTTAAAAAAAAAAAAAAGATGTTTGACACACCTGGATAAAAAGGTTCGCCATCACTGGTCTAGGCTTTGTCAAGGGCCTAAACACTAATAAATGTCGTGCGATTGAACACATCAGTTAATCTTGGTATCCATTGGCGATGTGACAAATGAACTCGGAGTAAGCTACTTTCTGTCCTTTACAAAGACGATCAAGAACGAAATATATATTTAATTAACATAATTAAATATATATCAAAAAGAATGGCTATGGTGGCAAACGATTCGAGGCGTAGGCTATGTAGAAGGAATGAATGCGAGTTTTTGGATGTGTGCAGTGAGTTTGAGGGAAGATTGGATTTGTACAAGAGGGATGGCCTAAACCTGAATTCGTTTGGTATCAGGAGTCTGGAAAAACTAATAACTGGTATCAAACATAACACAGAGAGTCGGGGAAACTAAACTATAAAGGGCGGAATGACGTGAGTGTAAGAGCGAAAATGGTATATAACAGTGTTAATGACGGGAATGGGATTTGTCATTGGAATGTTGACGAGGTGAGAACGATTTCAGGTTTGTGTTCGTCCGGTTCGGACCAATCATATGTGTGCAAAGATGTCTACATGTGTAAAACATTAGAGAAGAATAGAGATCTGCAAGTTGCCCAATTGGGTCAGGCAGACTGCAAACAAGGATATACTAGAGAATATGAAGTTAGATTATTATGTCTGTGCACGAATGCTAGGAGTATCAGAAATAAAGGGGTAGAGTTTGTTCCCTTAGTCAATATGAAGCGACCTCAGATTGTAGGAATTAGCGAGACCTGGCTATCAGCATCAGACCTATTAACTGGTATCAAGTGTCATGGATACAAAATTTTTAGGAAGGATAGAGTGGATAGGAGAGGAGGGGGGCGTGCTGCTAATGATATTGGATGACTTAAACCCAGTTAGAGTTGAGACCTATGAATGTAGTAATACTACTAACAATATTTCACGTTATAGTGAGTTTGAAGCCATCTGGTGTGAAGTGGAATCTACCAAGATCAATTACATAGTGGAGTGTTGTTACAGACCTGGTGGATTGGTTGCTGATGATGAAGAAATGTATCCCCAAATAGAAAAGGTGAGCGAGAAAAGAGTAATCATAATGGGAGACATTAATTATGCAAATATTGATTGGGTAGCAGTAGAATCTCATGAGAAGAATGAAAATGCATTTATTGAACTGTTGCGTGACAACTTCCTCACGTAGCATTTGACAGAAGGAACTCGAGGTCAAAGAGTGCTAGATTTGATTATAGTACCAGAGGGCATTTCAGTTAAAGACGTAACTATTCTGCCTCCAGTTGGTGAGAGTGATCACGCGGTACTCACTTGGGAAGTGACTAAGTTTATGAATGATCCATTCGGAAAAGGATACATGTTGAACTACAAAGCAGGAAATTATGACCAACTGAGGAGTATACTGAGTTCAGTGGAATGGGATCGATTGCTGGATGGAAATGATATCGACAGTGTATGGGAAGCATTTAAACAATATTTAAATGATGCGATATCAGAATGTGTCCCGAGAGTTCGAAGAATAAATAGAGTAGGAGTCAAATGGATGTGTAATCTTATTAAGCAAGAGATTCGTAAGAAAAAGACGGTGTGGAAGGAATACTGTTTGCATAAGGATGACGTCCGTTATGAACGTTATAAGCAGCAGGCTAGAATAGTCGCAACTGTTGTACGGAAAGCAAAGTCTCATTACGAAAAGAAACTGTCTCTGCGTGCTAAAGACAACCCAGAAGAATTCTATCGATATGATGCAAGTAAAAGAAATAATGAATATGAAAGAATAACTCTTCTAAATCCAGATGGAGTGAGGGTTACTGATACAGAAGAGGTTGTTCAATTAATGAGTGCCCATTAATTAAAATTAATGGGCACTCATTAATTGAAAATTATTTTTCAAGTTATAAGCTATCAACCTGGTGAACGCAACATTGAGCTCACTGTTACCTCTTCACTAGATGAAGAAACGCAGGTGTGTGAGGCCGAGGTATTAGAGCAATTGCACAAACTTAATAAGAATTCATCAATAGGGAGTGATGGGATATCAGCGCTTGTACTAAGAGAATGTTCAGCTGAACTGGCTGTTCCTTTGATTAGGCTGTTTAATATGAGTCTCAGAACAGGGGAGATTCCGCAGGAATGGAAGGAATGTATGATAATTCCATTACATAAGGATGGTGCAAAGACAGATGTATCAAACTATCGACCAATTAGTATCTCAGGAGTGGTGGTGAAAATTTTAGAAAAATTAGTTAGGGCCCACATTAAGAAATGGGTTGACAGCGAATCTCAACTTTGCAATGGACAACATGGGTTTACTAAGGGAAGGTCATATTTTAGCAACTTGCTCACATTCTATGACAATGTTACCATTGAACTAGACAAAGGGAATCGATATACCATGATACTTTTGGATTACTTTAGCTATTACTATTACTTTTTGGATTATACATTAGCATGGATAAGAGGACGGCTGACTGACAGATAACAAAAAGTGGTTTAAGGTAACAAGTGGTGTACCCACAAGGATCAGTGCTTGGTCCACTGTTATTCAATTTGTACATTAATGATATTGGGAAGGATTTGACAAGCGACATACAGTTATTTGCTGATGATGCAAAGATGAATGCTGCTGATATGCAGTCCTTGCAGAATGATTTGAATAGGCTGGAATTGTGGACATGGGAAAATGGGTGTCAGTTCAATGTCAGTAAATGCAAAGTCATTCACTTCGGCATGATTACCTATCCAATGTCGTATTATATTGGTGGGATTAGGCTAGAAGAAACTGATGAGGCTAAGGATCTTGGAGTGCTAATAGATAGAAAGTTGAAGTTCAGAAGCCATGTTGCAAATATTGCAAATTCAATTCAAAAGTAAATTGCAATGGTCAAACGAACGTTCACATGTAAAGATAAGGATGTTATTTTGCCTCTTTACAAGGCCTTGATAAGATCTCACTTGGACTTTTGTGCGCCGGTCTGGTCTCCTGGTTTCCGATGTGATTCTTATATATTGGAGAGAGTACAAAGACGAGTGTTAAAAATGATATCAGGATTGTGGAATACTGATTATGAAGACAGGTTTAGAATTTATAGATTGCTGACACTAGCAAGCAAGGGAAAGAGGGGATGATATGATTGAGACTTACAAACTGCTGAAAGGGTCATACAGGATTTCAATTGATGGGATTTTTCAATTTATGGAGGGTGGGAAAAGGACGAGAGGGCATCCTTGGAAGCTGATAATGAAAGCTGCCAAGAAGGATGTGAGGGCTAGATTTTTCTCTTAGAGGGTGGTGCTTGATTGGAATGGATTGCCATTGGATGCTGTGAGTGCAAGCAGTGTGAATGAATTCAAGAATATGTATGATAGCTGGTGTGTGTAGTATGTGGCCTCCCTCGATGAGTCTCTGACTCCCTGGAGGTCTCTCTTAATAATAATAATAATAATAATAATAATAATAATTAAATATATTAATATATTAATGTTTAAAAAATCAGCTAACTCCTTTTTATTCCCGTATGACGAGGCAGTTTTAGTCCTAACTTTTGGCGTCTGAGTGGGAAGTTCAATCTCCACTTGTAGCCATTCAGAGATATCTAGCCCAAGGCTATCACTAATATATATGCGTGTGTGATATTTTATACCAAGAAAAATTTTATACTTGGTTTTAATCCTTTTCCCAATATATATAATCAATAATTATTAAATGAAATATTAAATAATATAATTATATATTTTTCATTTATTTTCCCTTTTCTTGTGATTTCTTTCCTCTTGAATAGTGTCTATCAAAAAATTTCTCTCAGTGCTGTATCATTCAGCACCTTTCAAATTAATTACTCCAAGCAACCAGAATATCATGGTTTTCAGTTTCTTTATCACTTGTTGCCATCTGTTATTTCGTTTACTGTGCTCCTCATTGCATTTCTAAGTTATTATCGACGACCTGTGTCCTTTGGTTGGAATGAACTGGATTTAATCCCTTCTGGGTCGTGAAGATCTTTTATCCAGTCTCAGAGTTTTCTTCCTCGAAACTTGATCTTAGTTGCCTCATCCAGGGTACTAAAGCAACCAATCAATTCCTAAGCAAAATTGCAATCCCGTCCGAACATTTACCCATCTATATTCTTCTTCCTATGATTTTTCTTTAGCTGTTTTTAAACTTAATTCAGATTTCTTAGATTTTTCACTTAATTCTAAGTGTTCATGCTGATTTACTTGCCAGAGACTGTCGATATGATTTCTTCTTTTCCACGCATGCCTCTTTAACCTTTTCACTCCAGTATAAACTTTCATTTTTTGTGTTTCTGAAATCAACTTTTCCACATTTTTCTGTTGCACTCTCAATCAGTATTTTCCTCAGGTTTTTTCATGAGATCTCTAACGGTTCACTTTTTTTCTCTATTCGTATTCCAAATGGCATCATCGTGAGATAATATTTTTCTTAATATCTGTTAACGTGGGAAAGATTAGACGATAATGATGATGATGATAATAATAATAATAATAATAATAATAATAATAATAATAATAATAATAATAATAATAATAATAATAATAATAATAATAATTAAGCGAATGCTGAGCCAATGCTTCAAGCAATTACACAAGAGGGTCTTCTAAAAGCAACAGGAAACAAATCCGATTACAAAATGGAACAACAAAATATCCGATAGGTGCGCTGGAAAAATAAACCCTTGCATGGCCAATTCCTTCGAGATACTGAGGACAAAATTGACGTGAACAAGACATCGCAATGGCTGCAATACGGATATATTAAAAAAGAAACAGAAGGATTTATTCTAGCAGCTCAAGAACAGGCATTACAAACTAATGTAATCAAAGCAAAAAGTTTGAACATCAATAATAACAGCAAATGCAAATTATGCGATCAGAAATATGAGACTGTAGAACATCTAATCAATGCCTGCAGCAAAAAAGCTCAAACTGACTATAAATAGCGCCATGATCAAGTGGCTAAAATAGTTCATTGGCATGTATGCAAAAAATATGGCTTTCCTACTTCTGATAACTGGTGGCAGCATAAAATAGAGACAGTATTGGAAAACGAAACAGCAAAAATTCTCTGGGACTTTAGAACACAAACGTATCGGCATTTGGAACACAATTGACCTGACATCACAATTATCGAACATCGACAGGTTTGGATTATCGATATCGCTGTACCCAGTGATAACAACATCAACAACAAAGAACTGGAAAATTTACTAAATATCGAGATCTGACAATCGAAGTTGGCCGACTGTGGCTAAAACACTCCAAAGTCATCCCAATAGTTATCGGTGCACTTGGTGCAACTTCAAAGAAGCTGTCCAATCACAGCAATTAAAAATCAGTGAAGTGACCCCATATAACCTTCAAAAAACAGCATTACTTGGAACAGTCCATATTTTACGACGCTTTCTGACGGACTATTCTTAGATTCTTGGGTAGAATCTGAATTGTTTTCTATCACCAGACACATTTTTATTTATCAATTATATGAATAAAATAATAATAATAATAATAACGTTTTGTCTATTATAATACACTGCAGCTTATGAATAACTTTTCTACAAACGCTTCCAGTATTCGCGTTTCTGTAGTCTCCCTCCAGGTGGCACTTGTTGCCTTGAAATTATTGGCACGGATTAAGTTGTGGGTAAATGGGCGCCGAATTGAGTCAAAGTGAGTAGCGTGTCTAACGCTGACAGCTTTGGTCAATTTTTTTCAGCGCTTTGCTCTGGAGTTTCGAGAAAAACAGAACGTCCTGACACGTTCACTCACTTCTCTTTACCGAAAGGTACTCGACAACATTTTCATCGTCAGCTCTCGACTGCCATTTCCGCTTGATCTCGTTTCGTCTTTAACTGAGATATAATCAGACGTCTGTCACCCAACAGTGGCACGTGCCATTTTCAAAACCCCTGTTTAAAACAGTGCTTCGTTATTTAGTGTTCAGAGTACCTCTTTTACTGCGCTGAAAGAAGTCATTCATTAGTTGCAGAAATGCTAGCTATATATATATATATATATATATATATATATATATATATATATATATATTCCTGGATATAAAACTCTCACGCTGCTTTGAAAATTTAGAATCTCCATGTAAAGAAAACCAACGCATACTAATAGATATCTTCACAATCTTTCTCATCATTTTCCACCACAAAAACTCGGAACTATTTCCACCTTGGGACACAGAGCACGCTCTCTTTTAAACGATCCAGATGAACTTAAAAAAGAAATTAATCACCTCTCTCATGTCTTTGAACAAAATGGATATTTGAAAAAAGAAAACATTAAGAAATATCTTATAAATCCTCCTAGGCACCGCAATACAGAAACTACCAATTTTAAAGGTAGAATCTCAATCACATACATCAGTTCGGTCTCTCAAAAATTGGCTAAAGTCCTTAAGAAGTACAGCATCAGGACGTTATTCACTAAACTTCCAAAAATCCGATCTCTTATAAGCCATCCTAAGCCAAAGCATCACAATCTGAAATATTCTGGCATATATAAATTATCGTGTGACTGTAATGTTCCTTGTTATGGTCAAACTAATACGTCTATTGAACTTCGTATGGAAGAACATAAAAGAGACATCTCCTATAAAAGATCACATGCCAGTGCCTTATCCAGCCATATTCTCTTCTCTAACAATCCTCATGATGATTTTGAAAACTGAAAACATTTTCCGCTGCCATGATGAATTTGAAAGAAAGATAGTGGATCCACGGAGATCGTCCTTAATCCTTAAAAGTCTTTAAATCTCTGTTCTAGTCATTCAATTCTTAATATATATATATATATATATATATATATATATATATATATATATATATTTCTTTTTTTTATTAATTAATTTCTTTTTTAAGTTCATCTGGATCGTTTAAAAGAGAGCGTGCTCTGTGTCCCAAGGTGGAAATAGTTCCGAGTTTTTGTGGTGGAAAATGATGAGAAAGAAAAAAAAATGCAAATTAGTTGCTGATTATCTTTATTTAGAATTGTGTGTTGTTACTCTAAAAGTGCCCTGTTCTAACGCCCAGTAACTCAATAAGCAATAAAGTAAATAAAGAAAGAACAAACAGAATTCTCGAAAAAAAAAAAAGCAGAAAGTTTTTTTGTTTTTTTTTCTTGATATTCCATTTGCTTTCAACAACAAAAATCGTGGTTTGTTTGCTGGTGGCGCGTGCGGCAGACGTTTCAATTGTTTGTTTTCATGCGTTTTGGTTATTCAACTGTCACTGCGCGCTTTCCGTTGTCACGTGTCTTGTCAGTTTCATTGCACTGCTTGTGACGTTTCAATTGTTCGCCGCAATTAAGTTCTTCAGTGTTATAAAGTGAATATTTCCTTTTGCAGAGAATAATTCTATTTGGCAAACCATTTGTTCTTTCAAATTCTTTTGTTGATTTTATTCACAGGAAAAATGATAAACTTTCATAGGAAACTGACCTAGGAAATGTCACAGGAAACTGCAAGCAGTGGCTTGCAGAAGTTGTCGTGAATCGCCTACAGACTTATATCGAAAAAAAAAAAAAAATTAAGCACGTTCTTAAATAAACTTTGCACGTGCAGTTTATGGCCTTTTTTAGTTGCCTAGAGTAGCGGTCCCCAAAGAAATAAGAATATTTTTTTAAATTTTATTATCTTTTTAAGCAATCGACATTTAGCATAAAAATTAACTTATTAATTAATTATGTAATTAATTAACTTAATTAATTAATTAAGGGAGATCGTCCTTAATACCTCGTTCTGAACAGAGCATTTGAAACAACCAATAAAAAATTGTCTTATTTGTTGTACGTTTTTAACAGGAGTACTGTTGCCATGGTGACGTCGTTTGATTGATGATGAAGAGTAATAGTTATGGTAAAGGATAAAAATTCCTTGAAAGATAGAAAAGCGATCAAGGATCGCGTTACAACAACACCTTTCTAAGGTTTGTAATGCAGTTCGATTGGTTGGGGAGAGGGGGGGGCGGCTATGCTAGAGATTTTTCCGACGTATCTAGATAAAGCATTTCTTTAGCTAGAAAACTTGTGGCCAAGGTTTAAACCTTACAATTTTTTGTAACGCATTTTATTAATAATATTATATATTCGGCGAATAGATTTTTAGGTTAATCCCTCTTCAACGTTTTACCTTCTATAACAGATCTTTTGCATAAAATCAAAACTCATATTTTGAATTTTTTAGTTTTTTTTTTTTTTCAATTGATGAAAATAAAATTGAATAATGGAATTTAGGATCATGTATATTGTCCTGATCCTTTCGTAAATGAGTGTAGTGTACGCGATTTTCTTCCAGCAAATAAAAAGCTAAAAATAACGGCAGTTGAACATCAATTCCCAAAAGAGGTTTACTGAGGGCACATCAAATTTGCTTCTTTAGATTGAAGATGTCTTAGTAGATTCGGTTCATCTTTTCCCGCTACATCAACGAAAGCAAGAGGATGGAACTGGAGTGTGACTGATTCAGAAAGGCAATCCATCACGGCTGTCTCAGGAGCTGACATTGTTTCTCAAACCTTTTTCCACAAGTGATGGAAAGATATTTAATATTCTGTTGAAGGAGGACACTGAAATGCTCAATTCTCAACCGAACACAAGTTTATTTCGAGGCTATTCAGTCTACATTTGTAAATGTCAAGGCACTACAAGGTTGCTATTAAAGTAAAACAAAATAATAATAAAAAAAAACGGCAGTGAGGAATGAACGTAAATCGATATTTGAGAGGGGGGAGGAGGCTAGTACACAAATACACGACAGTCGGTTTCTTCGTAAGGAAATGGCCCAGAAAAGTTTGACAACAAGCTTCGTTTAGCGAACACAGGAGCCTAAAGCATCGGTCTCAGATATCTCAACCTGCATTGCTATTCTGTGGAGATCAATTAAAAAAAATTAGACTCTCTTTCTGTTAATTTACTTTTTTATAGTAGGGGAATTCCTTTTTTCTCGTCATTTTTAGCGTTTATTGTGTTATTATACTTTTTTCCACTTGCCTTTTTTCCAGACAGTTTTAGGATTTGTTAGTCATAACACAGATAATAAAGCAGAGTTCTGAAGAGGAATACTTGCATCAGCAAATAAAATATTTCATAATTTAATCGATATGGTTTAGACTAATAAAAGATATATTTTATCTATATATTTATTAGGAGATAAAAACTGTATTTGAAATAATTGTATTGTTGTTCCTAAAACTGCATTTGTATAAAATTAAGAACACGTTGTTAGACATCAAAGGAGGTGATATTGACAATGAATACTTACGAAGAAAGAAAGTGGTCTGCATATTTTGAAAAAAAAAATAATAATAAATAACCAATAAAGTAATTGATAAAATGTACAACTACAGATACTCATACTCACCTACAAGCTTCTTCTAGAGAAATAATAAAAAAAATACGCTTAATATATCATTATAAATTTTATTATAACATTCCGATGTAAGATTTATAGAAGTGTACGAATATATTTTTAAACTTTCAGTATACATTTTATAAATAATTATTCAAGCAACGAAAAGAACTAATATATATATATATACAGAGAGAGAGAGAGAGAGAGAGAAATTCTTATATTTTCAGCTTTCTCATAGCTGAAAGTAATTTATCGCAACTGTTTTTTCCCCCTTCTCATCCATGACTCTTTGATAAACTTAAATTAAAGCTTCGTATCCTATCATGTGCAATTACTGTAAGTTTTATTTAAAGCCCTGTTCACGTCTGCCCTTTTGACCCGAAACAGATAAGACCTGACGTATCAGTGATGATGTTGTCATAGCGACTTTTATTGCTGACGTACTGTCCATAAACATGCCTTAAGTGTTCCACTTTAAAACTGAAGCACCGTAATAAACCCTGATTTTATTTGATCGTAATTACCATTCCATTTGGCCAATGCTTGTATAATGAAATCGTTCTTCTTATAATAGGGTAGTCTACTATTAAAGGTTATGACCTAACATCTTCAATAAAAATCCTTATGAGATATATGAGTGAAGGAGCTCATAAAAGAATTCAGTTATGTGCATATTAGACAGACATTAGGCATATTATTTGCATCACTTCCGGTGCAGCTACAAAACCGGAAATCATGTTTTCATTTACATATTCGTTGATTTTTAAACAATCTAAAATGGCTTCGCACTAGGCGAATAAAAATTGAAATAACTGAAAAAGTATCCTAATGAGACAAACTATTGATTTAAGCATCGATCAAGAAAGAAATAAGCGTACACAAACTGTTCCGTCTTTATCCTAATCCATATATTCATGGCACTTCCATTCTACCCCGTATGTAAATCTGCATACATAAAATTGAGATGTGCGAAATTCGTTTTCGACTAAGTGACGACTCTGGTCGATTTAGGGTATTCAAGAATTTATCTTGTCGTTAAACTCTCACCAATTTAACTATTTGCTTCTGTTTTCATTCTTTAGCAAAGGCGTTCAACTTTAAATGTGACCCATTTAAGGCACGTTGGATAGATAAATATACTTCAATGACTATTCTATCAAATTGATGCCACCACATCTGGAAGATTTGAGGCGTGTGGAAAACTTTTGGACAGATCTTTTGTAACTTGGTTTTAGTTAACATAACCTCTCTCTCCGATTATGGGTATGTTGAAAGTAACGTGCAATGTGACGTGAATGGACTAGAGGAGGTTGAGCCATTTTTACCTTAAGAAATAACATCTCTAAAAGCCTGAAAACATAATTATTATTGTTAGCCAACAGCGAAAAGTTTGAAAGGAAAAAAAAAAAGCCCTATTAGTCTCTAAAGATCACAGCCATTAGTTGGTGTGTGTTCTAATATTAATAAATTTTGGTGGCAATTTAGGATATGATAAATAAAAAATATACGAAAATAATAAACATAAATTATAAGGACTGCCTTAAAGCGGCGAAGCAAGAATGCTTTTCATATTCCCCGTTATCTGTAGAGGAGAGTGTAGGGATAAGGTGTTATTGAGCAATTAAAGCTCTGATCATGGTAGGAGGGTAACAGCAATAGCCGAGCCTCAGTGAGAACTTCATTGGCTACAGCATTGCCATCCATTACCCTCCAAGAGTATTACTGACTGCATCTCACGATGGATTCTTCTTCCTTCACATAAATAAATATCTTAACGTTCTTAAAAGAACTGGGCGATGGAATGAGTCCTTGACTCTTTATCCCGTCATCTGAATGAAGTAAATCTGTATGGATGGAGTGTTATTGAGCTAAAAGGCTCTAGTTATGGCTGGGTAACGGCAATAGCCAAAAATTCAGTTAAAACTTCATCGGCTACAGCATTGCCATTTGTTACCTTGGAAGTCCTAAAAAGGACTTTTGGCTTTCTCATTTTTCTGCCATTATATTTATAGGATATTCATTTATTAAATGAAGTATATGAAAAAATGAGTGGTGTACTAAGGCAATGGTATAAAATTCTGGATATTTGGCTTTGCAGTTTCAATATATTTTGTCTTTCGAACTATCAAATTAGTTGATTTTAGTTTTCATATATATTTGTAGTTTATTTTATATCTATACTAATCACATTATTGCAGGTTTTCTAAGTTTGCCGTAATCCCACCGATTGTGTTTTTGACTTCCCACAGCACCGAAAGAGTTGGTGTCTGCTATTTTTTTCCCTTAGTCTTAAAAGAAAGAAATTAACGTGCTTTTATTTTTGTGAGAAGAAACTAAATCTAAGACTGTGGTGGTGGTGTGTGTGTGTGGGGGGGGGGGGTATGTATAAATTGCAATTATTTTTCCTGGTGAAAAAAAAGTGAAGTTGAGAAATTTCAAAACAATTAGTACAGTTATGTGCTCGCCCGAATCTTGGAAGAATATTTCTTAGATTGTTTTTATGTAAAAGCCACGCCTAGCAGAAATTACATACAACCCTCATAATAGATATTCTTCAGTAATTGTCTGAGTTGACGCTAGCGCCACCTGAAGAGTTACTATCCTGTATCTTTACGAATATGTTCAGACTTTCAATTTTTGTTGTTCATGCAGCACAGAGAGAACACGGATTAGTTAGAATCAACAGTACTCGCATAGAAACATTGCCAAATAGGTTTTATATTAACTATTTATATCGAATATTATATTTTGAAGTACATTTTGACAAATGCAGTTTTTATACTGTGTCGTGTTCTAGAGATCCGAAGGAAAATACCGGTGCCTTCGCTATAAATATTGCGCCTGGAAATAAATATGGATTTAGTAGAAATATACTCACCACGACTTTATAATCAATCGGATTGAATCAAACAGCTTCACTCTATAACAATTTTAGGAAATCTTTTTTTTTCTTTTTTTTTTTTTTTTTTGTGCGTACATATAATCCCGACAAAGTACTATTAATAACTACTTTCTCCCTCTTTACGAATGGTTTCATTTAAATATAAAATCTGCACTCAAGTACAGCTTAAAAGTTGCACGCACATTCGTATCCCAAGATTTCACATAAACATTTTATTTTCTAGATGAAGCCGTTAACTCATTAAAACCATTAAAATATTCAGTAAAATATTTAAATATCGATTAATGGCTGCTTTAAACTGTCTCGCAATTTTCTCTTATTGTATTCATTTCCTGCTTCCAAACAGTCGAACGTTAGCAACCGCCAAGTTCTTTTCATTTCTGCGCATGCTCGGAAATACATTTGCGCAATTTCCGCTCAGTACATTGTTGCACGCCGACATTACTGTTCAAGCGCTAAGCTAGAAACAGCGAGAAAGTTCTTTTCATAGATTAGGTAAGTTACTTAATTATAATTTCTCTATTTCATTACGAAATTATAATTACTTAATTATAATTTCGTTAGGAAACAGTCAGAACGGATAAAAAAACTTTATTTCAAAATCTTTTACCTTAATACAAATAGGTAACATTTCAACACGTGACAGATTATACTCCGCTAATAGCTAATGTTAATAAATTTATTTCACATCTTACTACAATCACACTATCGTACAATAGCAACACTTCAGTAGTTAAAAATAACATCTGAACACGTCTTGCTCGCGACTACAAACATTTAACTAACTGCATTTATAAAATACCTTATTACTAAATGCTTAATTTTAATTCATTTTTATATTTTTAATATATGGGATAACTGAATTTTAATACATCTATCCTACAGTCTGTTTTTATAGCATTTAATAACACAAATTATGATAACTTTTAGAGTTTCTGCACTGTAAGCATTAAATAAACAGAGATTCTGTTAGATTCCTTAAGACTAATCAGACTTTCCCGATGTCTAATAAAGATTAGAACAAAACGGGAAAAAAATTACTAACAAGTAATTAGTAATTCGATATTTCAATTTTACAAGTATGTTGCTATTTCTATTAATTTTTATTCATGTTGATTTACTTTCGTGTTGAGCTGATAAAACGACTTGACCGAATGCTGCTCTTTCTATTTGCCATCTTAAGTGTTGAAATATTTCACTGAAATTAACAAATAGAATTTGATCTATGAACTTCTTATTAGGCTTGAGTAAAGCCTAAATATTAGCATATAAATAATGCTTCTACGTGAATAGAACAGGCCTTCCTCTATAAATGGACTCTCTCTCTCTCTCTCTCTCTGCAACTCCAAATCATCTCTTTCTTTCTTTCCTTCCGCCGAATGTTGTTACCGTAAGAATCACATCCCTTTTGTTTCCTCTAGAGCAGGGGTCGGCAAACTGCGGCTCTTTGGCTACGTACATGTGGCTCTGAAGTAAAATTGAAAAATGAAAATAAAGCTATTATAGTTTCGTTTATAAAATTTTTAAAGGATTTTATTCACATAATAGTGACTAATTAGGATAGGTTTTAGTGTGCCCCGACATCTGAGGTCATTCGCAGAGCAACAAAGTCATTAAAAAGTGAACGCACGGGCGCCCTATACTGGGTGCCCATGTGATTTTTTTGTGTGATTTTTTCTTCATTTAATAAACATATAATTAATATTATAACCTGTTATATATTACTATAAATTTACTATAATATTACTTTAAATTTTCCTTATTTGTAAAAATATATTTATGGCTCTCGAATAAGTTTTAAATTGTTGTGAGGGACAGGTTTGGCTCTTCCGTCTCAAACGTTTGTCGATCTCTGCTCTAGAGCCCATAGTGGTGAGTGTTTTGAAGTGCCGTACATCGTTTCATGTGGAGGAAATGTGCGTTCAAACAAATTTGCTTCATGTAAGACGATTTTATCCTTTTATCGTAATTTTTTTCTTTTTTCCTATTCCCGAGTCTTGCTGATCTCGAAGAACTAGTAACTCTTGATCTTATCTTTCTTATGTTCTAGATGTTAAGAAGTCTTTTTTGTTATTCCAGATTGTTCGTGTAGGTTCGAATCCGGTGTAGAACGTCTATCTCAGATCTTTTCAGATGTCAGTAGGTTAGACGGTCTCGTACCGACGTTTTCTCTCAGAAACTCGGGTTCTTCATCCTGCAAAACAAGCAAACCAGCCAAATGAACACACGCAATTTACAGACAAAAATACATTGGCGTCTCATAGTCTTTCGGATGCTAATTTAAGATTAAAAAAAAAAAAAAAAAATCATATAACCTTCCTGTGGATATAGCCATATCCAAATTCACTCGTTACTTCGTCCTCTTTGGTTCATCAGGAACTCGCAACTTCACCGCAGGCTGAGATTTCGATACTCTGTACACACAGTCTGTATAAAGGAAACAAACGCTCTACATCAGCCTTAATAAACTCCCTTCCTAATGTTTGTTTTTCTTTTTTGCCCACAATGGACGGACTGGGAACTCACAAGACAATCCTTAATGACTTGATCTTAATGACTAATGAAAGGATTAAAAGCCAGGCTTAATCCTATTGCCATCGCAGTCAAGTCATTTATGTAGTATACAGTAAACCCTCGATTTAACGGACTAATAGGGGTGTCCGTTAAATCGAGAATTTTTTTAAATAAAAATATCTGTAACATTATATTGCAATTTTATCAATATTAGCACTGTAATAACAAAAAAAAAATTGTTTTACACACATTTTTTTTTTTTTAATTTACTGCCTAATATTACGAAAATGTGTGTAAGAAAACTGCCGCAGAAAGTCACACCAAGCGACAAAAGAACCAATTACAGTGCGATTAGTGTGATCACGTGCTAATCATTCTCCGAACATGTTTTATGAAAAAACACCACTCGTGTTTTATGAGCGGTGACTCATTTATATCGGATAAATTACTACAGTGTTTTTCCGACATATGATGGCCTATTCGTCAAAATTTGTTAAAAATAACAGGAAATTAATAACAAAAAATAACCCGTTAATTTAATTATAAGAAAATCTGGGTTAAAAGCATTTAAAAATCAAGAAGGTGTTAATTTTCACATGTGACATACGGACCGTTTATTTTGTCCGTTAAATCGAGGGTTCACTGTATTCAATCTTATAATAATTATGCATTTATTATAATATTTAATCTTTAAACATTTTTTTTAAACAAAGAATTTTAATTGTTTATTTCTAGATATTTTCGGTTTTGTTTGAAATGTCGATTTCTGACAGGTTAGATTCAATAATATCCACTGTTAGCCACGCGTTCTAGAGCAGCTAGCATTGTTGAAATATTAGGAATATGTACTTGTTACCATGGCAGCCGTTTGCGGCTTTAGATGGCGTTTAAATTAATAATGTAACCAGATGGTGTTTATTAAGAAATAATTGATTGCAATTTCTCTCAGGTAATATTAGTCAGATATAGGATGAAGTTCAATTTCAACAGATTTCGGAAACAAGTGGTCAATACCCCATTTTAACTACAGAGTAACCTTACCTTGATTGAAGCTAGCGTTACACTAATGACATCCGTATGTTGTAATTGTGCACTGGGATGGGTAATGTAAAATCAGGACTGCTACAAACATGCTTAAATATGCTAATTAGAGAAACTGATTGGGAAATCAAAGGCTTTTCACAAACATACTATCCACTACAGTTGTTCATTAGCGACTTAATCTATTTATAAATCGCTAACTAAAACGCAAGGAGATGTTACAAAAGGTGGATCCAATTCTCTACATTCGGAGGAAAATAACGTTTTGCATTTATAAAGGGCTCGATGTCGGAAGTCAGCGAGATCTCAAACATCTGTTGAATTATAAACGAGTGATGCCCTCTAGCGTGATAAAACATAACTTCAGGAAAATATTTGAAAGAAAACTAATAACACATGAAACAGGTGTAAATAATTATTTTTGGTATTTTGGGTATCAAAATACCAGAAATTGCTGATTTAATACAATAGTTAGATGAGTATATGGTTGGGAAGAATATTGTAGGTACTTTGAACAAATATAGAATTTATCTTCCTTGACTGAAATACTTAAAATCTACTATTGAAATCTGCTTAAATAAAAATATAAGCCTGCTGAGTTCGACAGTAAATGCTACGGCAGAGCAGTGTTTATTCTGCTTACAATTTCAGAAATTTCAAACACGCTATTGAATCGTATCAAACAGCTTTTTGTTGTCATTCCACCGCGGCATCCCCACTAGGAATATTTGGGAAGAGAGGAGGGGTAGGGACAAACGGTACGGAAAGAGGCCCTGCTTCTTTTGAGAACTGACACTTTAAAATGATTTCTCTTTCTCTCTCTCTCGGCCAAATTTTGTTTTTATCCAGCCGAAGTCGCCAACACTGTGGCGTATTCTTTGACCTGTGAAGAGCTGCCGGAATGACAGCCGTAGTCCTCTGGCTTCAGATCATTTTGTCGGTCGAATGTTTTCGAAGACGAAGGGGGAAAAAAAAAAGAAAAAAAAAGCGGAAATGGTTCGCTTTGGAAGGTTCTGGACTGACACTTTAAATAGAGAGAACGTCGCCCTTGTATTTCTCCACCGAGTCACTAGATGCTGTCTCGTGACGTAGCGTCACGATCGACAGGACGTTAACGCACCCGAGCATTTCTGGGAGAGGCCGCCAACGCAAAGAAGCGCGGTGAAACGACACCATTTCAATGTGGGTGTTCACACGAAACAGGCGGAGCAACTTAACCTGTTTACACTAAAGTTGCAACGCGTTTCGTACGACACCGAAAGAAGATAAAAAAGAGTCCATTTTTAACAAAATTCCGACATTGATGCTCAGCATTTCCTCTTTCCGATGGAAAATGCCGGAAGCACGTTAAAGGTGAAGTTTGCTGAGATTGTTTTAATATTCGATTTCTGAAGCAGCACAAGCGAAAAGAAACCTCCTTCCTCTCTATCTCTCTCTCTTTCCGGATTTAATTTTATATCTTTACAAGAAATTCTTCTAACATTATAAGCCTAAGTTTTATCTAAACTGAAGTGCATTTTTGTTCTCGCTATCAACCCGAAAATTCCTGTTTCCAAAACGACAGAGAAACTATTAATACCGATACGAAAACAGAGGAGATCATTTTGTTAAACGAAATTTGTTTTAAATCTATGCAGAATAAAGAATGAATCTTCTATCGAAATCATGATTCATTCATTGATTCATTACTGTAGTCAAAAATCAAGGCTTTTATTCTTTTTGGGATGTCTAGAAGCATCCCTTGATCACAGGATAAATGACTAGACTTTCAAAATGTAAATCCAGTCTTATTTTAGGAATTTAATTATTAGTAAGCTAGCCCCACCCAAACGGCTCGTCATGCGGACACTTTTTTGAATTGTGTTACGTATGATCTCGTACTAAACTGCTGGATATTGTTATGCATTAGGAGACTTTTGCTACTGAAACGTAAGGGCACCATTAACGCAGCTCTCCAAGTTCCCAATAATGCACAAAACGCCTTCACTGTTTTAATGAAGTCAAAATCGCAGTCATTTGTGACATTCCGATCTTTCTCACGTCCACTCGTTCAGAAGGCATTCTTCCATTTGAATGATATTCAAAAATATTCTAAAATCTTATTAATTTTTGAAGATACATTCAAGTCTAAACTATGCTTGAATCATTTACCAGAAGGGATGTCTGTTCCTCCTGCACTGATGAAACCTAAACTGCGCTAGGGACAAGATATTTCCTGGATATTCTCTCTCTCTCTCTCTCTCTCTCTCTCTCTCTCTCTCTCTCTCTCTCTCCACTCTGTTGCATGACAAACACCAAGCCTTACAATGGAAGAGTGACTTCTGAACCTGTGAGAAAGACCGGAATTTCACAACTGATTCTGCAATTTTGACTTCATTAAAACAGTGAAGGCGTTTTCAATGCAGATGTGGATTCTCTTTCATCGACCGCGTAAAATGTTTTTTTTTTTTTATGTATATGTATATACATATACATACAATACAGACTCAAATGTTTTTCTTAAATAACTCCTGTTCACGAAAGGTTGTGATCCTGTGGGTGAGCAAATTTTTTTTTTTTTTTTAATTCATACAATATCCCTGAAAATCCTGCTCTAAGAACCAAACGTGAAATATTTTTTTCGAATCGACTTCATGCTTTTATTAGTCGCATCAATCATCTCACGTGTGATGAAATTCGTATCACAGTGACGCGAATTTCATCACATTGGTTGCAGAGTGAAGGTCTCCCTTGACAAATCAGGCATGGATTAATTAATTGTCTATAAATTCAAATTTCAATTAAATTTCGCAACATACCATTATTTTTTCTATAAAGTAACAGAAACAAACTAATTAATACTATACTAGTATTATATGCTCTGCTCGGAAAGCAGTCAACGGACACCGTAGTGTGAGGAACGAACAGTCTTGACGCCCACCTTTTGGACCGCCTTTCACTGGGATGACTGCGATGCAGCAGTCCTACGAGGAATATCTTCAACAAGCATACGATAGCGATCAACAGGCATTTTGGACCATTCCTCCTCTAGGCATATAATGAGGTCCTGACCTGCTGTGGGACAGACGTCCATTGACCTCGCTCAACGCGCCAGTTCATCCCGTAGACGTTCAATAGGGTTGAGATCAGAGCTCTGTGGAAGCTAGTCGAACATAGTGACGTTAATGACAACAAACCACACCCTTACAGGGGCAGCCTTATTGACACGGTGCATTATCTTCCTCAAGACGACAATGGGCAGTTCCGCAGAAACACCACGAAGTTGGAAGTATTGCATTGCCCAGATTGTTCAGACCTCTTGGAGTACAATGTTCGTGGCAACTAGCCTATAACATAACCTATAAGAAAAACTAGCCTATAACATCACCCCCCCCCCAACTCCGAATCATATTTGGGGTTACGCGCTCTAGTAAAAGACGTTCACCGAGCATTCGCCACACCCACACACGTCCTTCTGCTCGGTAGAGGATGTAACGTGATTCGTTGCTCCTTAACACAGCTTTCCAAGTTTCAACGTCCCCTGTACACACTTTTACACCACTGAAGACGAGACTGCTTGTTGGTTCGGGTAATGTGGGGCTTGCATACTCCTACCATGCTGTGTGTCTCTTTTCTGAATGTTTTTGTGCAGATTTTTGTTCCAGTCAATTCCTTGAACTCCGTATTCAACGTATCGGCCGACGAACGGCAGTATTTACATATTATCCTTCTTAGCACCCTACAGTCACGTTACGCGAGTATGGTGGGTCGTCCACTGCGGGTAGCACTTACAGTTTACTCCTTGCTGTTCCTAATCAGTATGGTATCGTATCAATGATTGTTGACCTGCAATTTCACAATTTTTTTTAACATGTTGCAGAACAGAAAAGCCTGCAACATGGCATCCAATTACAACAGCTCTTTCAAACTTCGTGAGTTCTCTTCTCGCTGCCATTTCACCCGGACACAGTTACACTGACTTGGGAGCATCATATTCCTCCAATTTATACCGGCTACGTTACATGGCACGATGCACCTTGTCCATGAGGGATGTCAGTTGACTTTTTTCCAAGCGGGGTATATATATTATACAATATTCATATAAATTTTGTATTTTATTAGATATATTAATATATTTGTTCATATTCATATAAATTTTGGAATCGATAATTTCCTTTCTTCTATATTTTATTATATACACACAAACATAAGTATACGCATTAATCGATCGAACTTGAATGTTCATTTTTGTAAGTTTCGATTATGGTATTTCTCCAATTTTTAATGCAGGAATAAAAGATTAATAAAAGGAATGAATTATGTTTACTTTTATGATGCATTTAACCACAAAATAGGTGCGTTATTATGACCTCCAGTCACTGAATGTTTACAAAATAGCACTAATTAAACCAATTCTGTCAGATATTATAGTCTTAACATTAACTCTGCGTGTTTGCCAACACACGCCCTGTAAGTGTGTTGGCAAACTTTTTTGTTTAGAATTTTTATTTACAATTTATTTAGAATAAATAAATCTTCTGTTTAGAATTTTTTTTTATTTAGAATTTTCCCAAGAACGTGCGCCCATCGTCAAAAACAGCATGAATCTTCAACATTTAAGTTGTTCACTTGTTGAAAATTGATGTTGTTTTTGACCTCCTGTTGCTCAGGATATTAAGAGTTTTTCACCACGACTTCAGATCAACAGTAAATCTTCTGACCATCAGGGGATAAGACTTGAGACTTCACTAGACTGAACTGTGACAGTAATAAACGAGATTAAGTTTTGTAGGGGTCAGACCAGCTGGTCTGATCCAGCTGGGATCGCATGTTAGATTAATATTAAAAGTCGATTAAGACAATCCACGTTATCCTAGAGAGCGTTGATTATCCATTGCCGGATTTATTAGGTAGGTAGCAAGACGAACAAGCACTTGTCAGTGGAAGAGCAATGGAAATGGTCATTAATCATAGAATAGCAGAACTTGATGACAGCTCCGCCATCGCTAACACGGTCGAGTGTATAACAGGACATTCGCAATAAGCAGTTTGAACTTGATCGTAGCATCTATTCTATCAAAAATATTCTGTTGGTGGATCACGAAATCTAACAAGTCATGCACGGAAAGAAATGTCATCCAGTAAATATTTTGTCATTTTTTAAAGATGTATATTTGATTTGTCTCTCAGTGCTGCCACCTGGTGGTTTTGAAATTAATGATGTTCACTGTTTATTACTATTATTGTTTTGTTTTATTTTATTAATTAATTAGTATATTTATTTCTTTATATATTTCTTTCTTTCTCTTTAGACAAGAAGCTAATCTCTTTAGTGATATTTCGTTTTTAGTTTTTAAACAGCGTTTGTCTAATATTAGAATAAATGCATTTTTTACTATCACATAATTGAAATACTTTACTTTGTTTCTTATTTTTAATGTTTTTTTTTTCATTTTATTATTTTACCTTTATTTGAAATATAACTGAAACATTAAATATTAAAAATAGTTTATTGTAATTACAATTTTCTTTGAATTTCATTCGAAAATACAAAGAAATTCAAAGAAAACACAAATCAGGAAAGGAAGTCCTTTTCGGACTTCAACAGTTTATATCTCAGCAAACTCATTAGTGTATGAAATCTCGTGATAAATACAGAGACAAATAGCCCAACTGGGTTCAAATAAATAAAGAAATTGCTATTCAAGCACTGTAAAAAAATCACGCCAATCTTTTGTTGAAAGATGATTGTACAAAGCCTACGGGAAAGTTTATTCTATGAATTAATTATCACAGGCTATGTCATTTTCCTTTCATTACGTCAATAATTTGCACAGGAAAGCGAAGTTCACTTTAAAAACGACGATTGATGTCTATGCTAAAAGATAAATAGAAATACTGAAGAAAATCGAAGCGGCCTTTCTGATAGGATTAACAAATGGATTCATTGAGTGAGGAATTTATGCTTTATCATATCCACTTGTGCTAATGGTTCGCCTGTTGATAGTGTCATAAATGGAAATCTATTCTGTGTCATGGAACTTAAAAAGAAACTCAGGCTTACAGAATATAAACAGAATTTCACTGCAGGGATACTTTTTCTTGAAGGTAAATAGGGATTATCGAACTACGCCGAAAATAACGAGATATAACGAGGCTGAAATTCATAATTGAAGATGTGCATAAAAGTTAGTCCAGTGAAATGGATCAAATGCTTATGCATAAAGTACAAAAGCCAGAATTTTTAGTGGAGAAAATTTAACATGAAAAGTATAGTATCAGACCTAATGTTCAGATGAAACAATAATAACAATAATAAATAATTACTTTATTTGTGTTGGAAAAAATACTTAACATAATAAGGATAAATAATATAGAAAACCATTCGAGTCACAGATAATCTTTATCCCATGATGTTACAAAGTAAGATAAAATCACATCAACATCATATCCACCAGCATGACCAAAACATGTCCATGAGTCATATGCACAAATGTTGCATTTTTGAAGAAACGGTCAGGATAAACAGTACTATAAGGAAAAACAATCGAGTGTCTTTTCACTCAATGCAATCGTTCATCCACTGCAGCTATTGTATTGTGTTGTGTTGTGTTGTGGTGTTTTGTGTCGGGTAAACTAAATAATCGGTGAGCCACAAAAGTCTTTAAAATTTTCTTTCTTCAAGAAAATAGCACGAGACAAAACTCTTCACATAGCTCTAAAAGGATGGAAACCGAATATTATTTTAGAATATACATATGTTGTGTTATGGTTATCAAGAGCACATGGGAGATATTGCACCACTGGTGGAATGATTTCCTAGGATACTTGCCAAAAAGAGTAGAGTATGAATTGGACATTGGAGACTATTATATTCTCAAATATCAAGATGGTGAACTAATGGTAGAAGAAACAGAAAATGCTATAAGTAAACTTTTCTCTATTACCTGCAAAGATGATGAACGATTTTCACCAAAAATGTAAGAGATTGATAATCATTTACTATTTTTTGAAACTCAATTAACCAGCTATTCGTTTTATGGGAAGAAATATCGCAAATGTATAGAGCTGTGCTTCCTATGGTGGCTGCTCTTAAGACTCTTTTACGTGACCAGGTATTTGGATGCAATGTAACCAAGAAACAGTGAGTAGTGAACATTTTATTTAATGAACTCATTGGAAAATGTTAAGGGTAAACTAAATATTGTGAAATATTTTTAGGTAATTACATTTTTAGGTAATTACCGGACTACTACTATCATTAGAACATTAGTAGCCAGAGCACACAGATTTTGCTTCTCCAAAGAATCTAGAAGAATTGGAAATCATCAAAAAGACAGCCATACTAAATGGACACAACTCAAAAACTCATAAGTCACTTCCACACACATCGACCTAGATAAGGACAAGCCCGTAGGATTCCCACACCGTGTGTCAAAGGCATCTCCGAACGTCTGTCAAAAATTATGAAGAAATACAAACTTGCTGCTGCCTACAAACCAATCAACCAGATTTATAATTTGCGATAAACTCTCACCTTTAATGTCACTTGGCGTTTACGAAGTTCCATGTTCTTTTAAGATGTCTTACTGTGAACAGATAGCGAGATCTATTAGTGAACGCATCTCTGAACATCAATACAATATCTGTCTTATCAAACCGCAGAAATCTGGCCTCGCACAACAAAGAGTTGAAAACCCAAACCATAGGATCCAGTGGAAAAACACCAAACTTCTACATAAATCATAGCATAAACATGAGCTTTTATATAAAGAAAGTGCTGAAGCCTTACATCACAGACCCCAATTTAAACCGCAATGACGTTCTTACTGTCCCTAAAGTTTGGGAAATTCTCATCCTTAATTATGTAAAATAAATGTATGTTATTTTACACAATTAAACATGCGTCCTATCTGTACGTGATTCCTAGCATGGTTTAAAATTACTGTACTGACGATGTCCTAAGATACTTAGGACGAAATATTTACTTATTAAATAATTTAAATACTGTGGTCACGTGTGTAGGATTAAGTAATGGAGGAAGCTTTTCTTTTGGCAGAGAAATGAAAGCAGAATATTTTCGAAGAGGACGAAATCATGCTTGAATGTTGAGAGGCCTGATGTTGTATTTCTTAGTAGAAGTCCCGTAAACTGGTGAATGCTTTATTTGATGAATATTTTACTGAATTTCTTAAGAAGTTTGACTGAATAGTCTGTAACTCTTTGTGCGGTTTAAGACATCGAATAAGAGCATGAATACAATGTTTAAGGTTTTAATAGCCTATTTTTTCTCTCTGCTGGCCGAGTGGAGAACATTTCTCCTATTCGGCCAGTAGATCGTGAGCTCGAATCCCTATACGGAAATGGATGTTTGCGAATATCTTCAGGGGTGATATAAATTTCATCGCCTAGGGCAAGACCATCTCCCACTTACTTAAGACTCTTGGTGTAGCCTTGGAAAATAATTCCATGTACGTTCCAGATTGGATCTTCGCATATGTAAAAAATATGAATCAAGAAACATGAGTGGGGCTTCTCTTTCTGCTAAACTCACTTCTTTCGTTGTGATAAAACGAAAGACTAAAAGCGGGTCCTAACCCCATACCTACATTATCAGGTAGCTGCATGTAGCGAGTGTATTGGAACAACCAGCATAAGGGATCATGATCCCGATATCTTCTGTGGCTCCTGTCCATAAATACTAACGTCTAATCTTTCCGCATATAATCTATCCTAGCAAAAATACATCAAACCCATAGCATTGTCCTTAGTCTCCAAATATTTAGTATCCTCTTTTATTCAAGGTATTACTTTCAAACATTTTCCCAAAATACAAATCGAAAATTTGTCCAATCTTAGAATATTGTTCTCATCTATCAGGTGGTGCATCAAAAACCTCCCAATTAATACATAATACTTCGCTAAACATAATATGGATTTATCTACCTAAATATTTTATTGACCTAAAAGTTTAGCCCTAGTGTCAAGGACATCTTCAGAAGGACTTTCATCAAATAAAACAAGAACAGAAACAGGTCTATTCAACAATGAAACGTGCATGTCAATGATGTGGAACGTTCTAAGAAAAACAAATTTAAGAAGAGATTTTAAATAATAACAATAAATAATTATAATAAATAAAAATTAAATCAATTCTGAGACTTGTGAAGAACATTTTCAACCAAGAGGAAAGATTTAAGTCCATCACTTCAATTTGGATTCGGTCAGTGCAGCAAGCTTTCACAATTCTCTTTATATAGACATTCTAAGAGATTATTACTTTTACGGAGTCTTAATTTTCTTCGAAAAACTTCGATGTCTGGTGGTGATAGCGTATTCGGCAAGTCCCGATTATTCTGACTCATGGAACTTAACATAATCTAAATGTTAATCACATTGCACAGCTGCAGATTTATCTGTTTGGCTAAAATACGATAATCCACACTGGCAAGGAATTTGATACACTCCGGGGGGTAGGACAAATGCGGAAGCTTATGTTCATCTGATATTAGAAACATAAATATCTTGTTGATAGGTAGAAGGACACCTGTAGGACAACAGGGCTAAGTAGTTTCCGAGATACTTTTAACGTATATGAAGAATGATGACACCACGAACTACACGTGCGTTACTAACATGATGAGAGACAGATAACAGGGAATCTTTATGATTATCAATTATCTTGTTGGCATAAGATTTGCTAAATCTTGTTGGCATAAGAAATCACAGAAAGACTGTCTGGTTTCTATAAACATTTAAATCTTAAATGAGAACTTTAGAATCCATGAAAGAAGAAAGATATTTCTTTGAATAACATTTTTTTTGACTATGGATAATAAAATCAGGCAAGAATAAATACTGTTATTTTGGAATTTTGTCTTTCGAATTATTCGAATTATCCCTGATAGAAGTTTATCATTTAAATAAAATCTTCGATTTATATTTTTTTTTCATTTGTTTCTTTAAGCGTTATTTGCTACACGCATTAATAAGCTCATGTTCTGGTACAATTGGTAAAAGTTCCATGTTGTAAACGGTAGAGAGGCATAAAATGCTTGCAAAAATAAGGTTTGGCTCAAAAGAGAATCCTAAGAATAGTTTGTGTACTGTGCGAATTAAACGAAAAAAAAAAGATAGTAATTTCAAAATAAATATAATTTGTAAATTAAACTTTTTTAAACATAATAGTGGTATAGGAATATGCTAACGGGTAACTTTGTGTCGTTGAGGTCCAGGATTAGAAATAAAGGTTTTTCCATTTCATTTATTGGTTAACTCCTGAATAATTAGTAATTAATCAGTTAAATCCTTCGTGGATTAGGAAAAGTTTAGAAAGTTTAAGCACAATTAATTTGTTCTGTAATAATGGAGCGGAAAAAATAGAAATATACTTTTACGAAGCTTGAATCATTTGAAACGTTTTTATAGGAAAATTAATTGGGATTAGAGGTTTGAAGGAACGTTAGTAACTTAAAGCAATAACTAGCAGGGGGAGAGAGAGTTCTTTTGAAGAATATAAACACATAATATTTCTTTCTTTCACTGGTATGTGTAAGCACATATGAATAACGATGTAATACCTCAGAGATCAAACTCTATCACAAGTAAAATGACGTGTTTTGCCTCCAGCTGAGAGAGGCTGTCCAGATATGTTTGATTTAGTGCAATTGTGGGGTGGGTATCAGCCTTTATAAATCTTTTTTTTTTTTAATTCTCTCTAAGTAAATTTCCGTTGCAAGATAGATTAGCGTGGAGTTAGCTGATCATTTGAGATTAAATATATCGATGTGTTCTGGGAAGGTCAGAAAAAAGTCTTTTATCAGAAATCGAACATCAGAATTGCGAAGATCAAATTGCTGGAACAGGAAGAATTTTTTAATTATTATTATTTTTTTTTTTGGTAAAGAATATACTAGACAATTGTGCTGGGTGTCAAGGTCGAATGTGAGTGATTAATGGCGATGTTTTGAATTCTCGAAAAGCCTTCCTCTATTATCTTATATTTCCAAAATTGACACAGAAAGAAATTCAGAAAAATTATCTCAAATATATTTTTCACATGCTGTTGAATCCTCGTTTATACTTTCAGCAGAGCAAATAGTGTAGATTGTATTATGCATGCCAATTTGTAAATAAAGTAAACAAAATACAGGTGAAATTATCACAAAAAGAAACATCATTTTGCTTGCTGTTAGAAAAGTACATATAAATAGCAGTTACAATACTCTGGAGTAAGAAAGTAAGATTTCAAACAATACGCGCTTTCAGACAAATAGGTAACAATAAAGTTACTGACGTCATCACATCAATGAAATGAAACCATCAAATGGCTTTCCTGGAAGCCGTGCGTCTGAAATATCATGCAATCACGCGAGAAATATAAGGGTTGCCATGAGTTTTCTCCAAATGGAAATACGCTCGAAAGCTTTTGTCTACAGCAAACCATTTATTTCAAATTGGGTTGCTTCAACACTTTTTATAAAACAGAAATATGTTATAAAACAGCACTAGTTTAATCCGCAAACCTATTTAGACAACATGCGAAGAATATACAAACAAAGAATGTTCGTCAGTAACAGAAATATAAAAATTAGATTTTTTTTTCACATTTAAAAATTACATCTACATTTGGAACTCTGAAGTTTCACTGCGCATGACCATTTATTTATTTCATGCAATAAAGAGACCAAAAGACTCAGAAACAACGGCTATTTTAAAGCCAAATAAGAAGATCAAGGAAAATTAGTTTTCACAATGTTTAGCTTCATTTTAATGTGTGCAGAGGAATTAATTCAATAGGAATGGATGATATTCATGAACACTGTGATTTTACAGGACTTCAGTATATAAAAAACACTTATGATGCACAGATAAAGTCCAATATTATAGGTTAGTAAGTAAGTAAGAAGAGAGCGTTTTAGTTTCTATTTGGATTTTTGGTTTGGGAGAAATGTTTTTTTTAATTTTTATTATTATTTTTTTTTATTACCCGTAGCTCTTTATTAACCCCTATCTCACAAACTCGACGGCAGAACTCACACTATTATAGACGGCAATACAGTGTTAAGGTTTAGAGGCACAAGATGGCAGCAGTTGTCTTTTATACTCTCTCTCTCTCTCTCTCTCTCTCTCTCTCTCTCCTGAAAGTATCCATTGATTGATAGCTTGAGGTCACTGCAAGAAAGCTAAAGGATGGAAACTGAACTAAAAGAACTTCGCCTTTTGATAACAAAAAAGGATGTAAGTGGGACCTCACTGTTCCAATGTAGCCTACTTACACAGTTAATAAAGTTTAACCCAGTAAATTCCTCCTCATCATCTCCTGGTCTAAACTTCCATCACTAGAAAGTATTCTTCCCAGATATTGGAAGTTTCCGCTACTCTTTAAATCTTGCCAATTGAGTCTAACAGAATTAATGTTTACTTTTCCAGTACGATTTAAAACCATTTCCTACTATTAATATGTAATCCACAGTTCTGTGTCACACTATTCGATTTTTCCCGTTTCTTCTGTGGCACTTATTCTGAATATGTCCAAAATATGTCCACGTCATCTGCAAGCAAATTTGTTTCTCCTTTCTGGTGACTAACCATACCTAGGGCGCTATTCATCGCCAGAATGAACGGCAAAGATTATAACACACTTCCTTGTCGCAGTCCATTTTTAATTCTAAACCACTCGAAATGAGTAATTTTTATGTCAGAACGAATTATTTCTGCTAATTTGGCAATATATGGACTTAGCAATGCACTGACTCAACTATGTAGGTTATTGTCAGCATACAGATAAACTACACTCGTCTTAGACTTTTAAAGGTAAAAATACCCTTTGAGAACTGCAATGCTATCCAGAAGTAGCACGTATCATGAGTGATTGATCCCTAGACCGTTCCAATAAAGAAAAGAGACAAATGGCGCGATAACATTGACTGATGTATACTCCACATGATGGGAAATAAGATGCTAAGAAAATTGAACGAATGATATAATTGATTTATGAATGGCTTCAAATACACAGGCATAGTGCGGCATAGAAATTGCAACGTGAATTTGGCAGTTGACCTATTATTAACTGTTGCTCATGGGACTATAATAGACTACGTCTGAAGCAGTCGTTTATCTGACCAGGAAATAGAAGACGGTGAAGATCTTTATAATCTTTACATGACCAACAACTATATTTTACCATGAAATATTACAATCTCGAGATATATTAATGATGGTTCTGCTGTTCAGAGAAAACATGATTTATAACTCTCCCGAGAATCTCTGAACAAATACATCTCTGGAAAAAAAGAATTGTGTCTACCATAACGAATATCTTTATCTTCCATTTGACTTTGTAGTAGCTATAACAGCCATTAAAAAAGAAGATATTCCAGCTGTCATTCAGAACAAGAATTAATTTGGTTTAGTGTTGTACATGTTATCCATATGCATAACAATGTACAACAGTGAATTTTGCCTTTGGCGAAAATAGGTGATTTAAATATAATTGTGTGTGTTGAATACAAAAGATACCCAAATTGTTCCATGGCTCACACATTGCTTAGGAAAATGTCTTCAGTTCCTCCTTAGTTGAGTTAATTGTCAAAATTGTCAACACAGTCCCTGGAGGATGCAGATATGCAACTTTGAAGTGATACGATTTCATTATAATTACCTGGAAAAAACTTTCCCAAGATTTGTAACTTTTTTAAGCTTGTAAAATTGGCAAAGATGATGGCTGTGTCAGTCTGCATCATTGGCTTCATACGCAGAAGATAATTTCACCTTACGTCAACATTGCATTCCTTACGGTTGATGTACCACAATGAAGAAAACGGGATAAAATATTTCTGTTTCGTGCCACACACACACACACACACACACACACACACACACACACACACACACACACACACACACACACACACACACACACACACACACACACACACACACACACGCACACACACATTCTTCCTCGTATTCTAATATGTGATGCTTGCACAAATTTCTTCCTTTTATCGGACAATGGGAAAAAAGTTCGTTGAGAAGTGCAAATAGAAATATGGAAAAGCATCTTTCAATTGCCACAAAATTAAATGTTGTCGACAATACCTTACGTCTGGTTTCTTTATTTTCGCTAACGTCGCGTGTTTATCTATTTTTAAACTATCCACGTTTTTCCATCAATTTAATTTCCGTTATCACATCGTGCCAGTCTCTTCAACTTGCATTTTAGCATTCTCCCCAAGGGAATGGTAACAATGTAAGGAACAGATCTCATTAACAGAATTAAATAAATTGTTTTTTCCTATTTGTTTAAATTGCTAACGGGCTTGTTTTAACAATATGGTCTTTTTTTTTGGTTTCACTCAAAGGATTAAAAGTTTAGTTTAATAATCATTTATTTCTCAAGTTAGCTGAAACATTTTGTATTTGAAATACCTGACACCGTCATTATCAAACGTTTGTAACAATCAACAAAGAAAATTGATGTCGCTTTGAAAAAAAAAGAAGTTTTATATAGTAATGAATGTAACGTAACTTCCTTATCCTTATAAGGACTGGCTTAAAGGGGCGAAGCAAGAATGCTTTTCATATTCCCCGTTATCTGTAGAGGACAGTGTAGGGATAAAGTGTTATTGAGCAATTAAAGCTCTGATCATGGCAGGAGGGTAACAGCAATAGCCGAGCCTCACTGGCTACGGCATTGCCATCCATTACCCTCCAAGGGTGTCGGATTGAATGAATCAATCACCGACTATGTAAGTAAAGGTGAAATCTCAAAAAATCGGACGATCTCTAGGCCACTCCACAGTGGGCGAAAGACCGTCCATATCTCAGCGTTGGTTCCACTCAGTGACGGGCTCCCCGACCACTGAGCAGAACCGCTCAAATTCCGAAGAAAATAATTCACCGACAAAGCCCCTCAGCGGGCCGTGCCGGAGAACACCTTCCCCGGAGACTCAAAGTGCTCCCTTAAGGCAAAAACCTTAAGAGAGCGAACTCAAAAACTCATCGCCCAAGGGGGTAACAGCAACAGCCGAATCTCAGTTAAACTTCATTGGTACAGAATTAGCATTGCCATCCATTACCCCCAAGGGCATTAATGAATCAATCACCGCATCTCACGGTCGATTGATTCATCCGATCAACGTAACATCTTAAAGTTCTTAAGAACTGGGCGATGGACTGAGTCCTTGACTCTTTATCCCATCATCTGAATGAAGAAAATCTGTGTGGAAGGAGTGTTATTGAGCTAAAAAGCTGTTGTCATGGCTGGGTAACGGCAATAACCGAGCCTCAGTTAAAACTTCATTGGCTACAACATTGCCATTTGTTACCCTGGAAGTCCTAAAAAGGACATTATACCACTTTTGAATATCCTCAACGTAACATCTTATAGTTCTTATAAGAACTGGGCGATGGACTGAGTCCTTGACTCTTTATCCCGTCAACTGAATGAAGTAAATCTGTGTGGACGGAGTGTAATTGAGCTAAAAAGCTCTAGTCATGGCTGGGTAACGGCAATAGCCGAGCCTCAGTTAAAACTTCATTGGCTACAGCATTACCACTTGTTACCCTGGACGTCCTAAAAAGGACTGATCAATTCAACCTGGCACTCTCAACGTAACATCTTATAGTTCTTATAGTTCTTATAAGAACTGGGCGATGGACTGAGTCCTTGACTCTTTATCCCGTCATCTGAATGAAGAAAATCTGTGTGGATGGAGTGTCATTGAGCTAAAAAGCTCCAGTCATGACTGGGTAACGGCAATAGCTGAGCCTCAGTTAAAGCTTCATTGACTACAGCATTGCCATTTGTTACCCTGGAAATCCTAAAAAGGACTTTTTATCTCTCAACGTAACATCACGTAACGTTCCAACAATATATAATACTTATATTTTTTTTAATGAAGAGGTGTATTATCATTTCCATGTAATTCGAATCGTATTTGTCGTCTTATTTGCAATGTACAGTATTTTTCTTGTTTATTGACACTTAATAAATACGTTGCATAGTTTTTTAATTAATTTACCTCCCTGGAGAGTACATTTTTTAAACAAGTTTCTGATAATATGCTTGGCTGACAAACACAAACACTTGAGTAAACACTGTACCTGGGTTTGCTGACTTTGATTAAAACACAGAGTAAACATTACAAAACCTGAGTAAACACAGGTCTTGTAATGCAGACATTTATAAAGATACATTACGCATATCTTGGGACATACAGAGGAAACCCGTTTTTATCTTGAATTCGTATATGCATACATACGTATATTCAAATACATTAGCTCAGTGCATACACCTTTATGCACTGAGCTAATGAACTAAGGGAAGTTTAATCATATCCTCCCGTCAACTTCCTGAAATGTTTTACAATTCCTATCCTATCCGAGGTACTACTTGGACTTGGATTCTGTGTATTACATGGATCACGTACAGTCATCAATTTTTGGCAACACTCACGTTATCTGGACAATCTCTTGTCTTCGATGCTGCACCAGATCTTTCTGGCATCGATATTGTAGGCCGTTTGGACAACGAGAAATTGTACGCGAACTAATTCGAGGACTACTGCTGTGATACAGCACACAAGGGTGTCCGTGTCAATGAATAAGACATTCATTTTCACCTCGATAGGCAAGGGTCGCGCTGTAGGATATGGCGAAGGGTCGGAGTTTTCCGAATACTTGGCGTTCTTAATAAGCGACACAATTAAGCTGTGACCTCACGGACAATGGATAAAATCCACAAATATTGGCTATTAAGAATAATTATTTCTTTATTTAGAGAATCCATTAAAATGTATTTTATATCGTACGTTAATTCACCTCCAAATGACCTGGAGAAAATTTTGTTAGAGAAAAGAGCAAATAACAAATATCTCTTAAGCAAAGCAGATCTTGCATATTTAATAGAATTTTAAGATAAATCGTTTAAGTCGCAGCGTTTCAGCCACTTTGGGACACTCGAAACATAAATTTTCAATTTCCGACAGTTAATTTTCCATTTAAACTGTTCTCTCAGAGTCGTAAACAATATTGTTTATTGACTGCCGTCTAATGTCTCCCTAAACACTCATAAAAGCATTTATTTCCTCATCTTAAAGTTCTATTTGTCATCATCTTTCCAAATTTGGCAATTGTGGTTACACTCATCAACGATGTTCGTGTCCATTTTATGTTTTACGAGACTTTAAGTTCCTTTTGATGGCAAGCTAGATAAATTCTGAATGTTCGTAATTTATATCATAAGCTGAGTCTGCAGTAAACTATAGTCATTAATATATAGGACAGTAGCGGATTATGTTCCTTTGAGACCCTCAAATAAATAAATAATAAATATAAACGTCACTAAATTTTTAGAGGCATATTATCTTTTTGCTATTCTCTTTACATATTATTTTTTTGCTACCCTAGGCGCCTAGTTACCTTACCTTATAAGGACTGGCTTAAAGGGGCTAAACAAGAATGCTTTTTATCTTCCCCGTTATCTGTAGAGGACAGTGTAAGGATAAGATGTTATTGAGCTATATGAAGCTCTGATCATGGCAGGAGGGTAACAGCAATAGCCGAGCCTCAGTTAGAACTTCATTGGCTACAGAATTGCCATCCATTACCCTCCCAGGGTACATATTTTAGTCGCCTCGTACGACATGCATGAGCTACATTGGTGCTATTCTTAATCCGGCAACTACATGGGGATAGGCGCCTAGTTCGCCTTTCCTCCATTAATATAAGAACAGATAACATAGATTGAAAGCCAAACGGCTATTTTTCTGGCAACCTTAATAATACAAATCCTTTTGATGTTTAACTGTCAGTAAGCGAAACTCTAAGAACTAGGACTAAGATGTATGAGTTTCATACCGAAAAACTATCGGCAAATCCAAGTGTAAGTAACAACTTGGTAGTACAACACCAAGGCAACTCGAATCAAAGGTGGAGCAAGCTCCCTCACTATCCTTGATATTATTAAAACGGTTGAAACCGGTCTGGGTAGTGACCTCTCCTCATAATGTAATTACAGTGTTACATCCCCTCGGGGCTGTGCTTTTACATTATGAGAAAATATCAAGGATAGTGAGGGAGCTTGCTCCACCTTTGATTCGAGTTGCCTTGTTACTTACACTTGGATTTGCCGATAGTTTTTTCGGTATGAAACTCATACATCTTAGTTCTAGTTGTTAGAGTTTCGCTTAACGGCAGTTAAACATCAAAGGTTCTTATAGTTCTTATAAGAACTGGGCGATGGACTGAGTCCTTGACTCTTTATCCCGTCATCTGAATGAAGTGTTATTGAGCTAAGAAGCTCTAGTCATGGCTGGGTAACGGCAATGGCCGAGCCTCAGTTAAAATTTCATTGGCTATAGCATTACCATTTGTTACTCTGGAAGTGCTAAAAAGACCTTTTCCTTTCTATATATCTAAACATCAAAGGATTTGTATCCCCTTCATTATAATATCCGGTTATTTAAAATTTTAAAAGGTGTTTTATAGTCTATGTTAAACTATAAAAAAATTATTAAAAATCCATTTTTACTAAATATAATACAATTATATTAATAAATTACCATTGGAAAATATATAAGAATTTATATTTACAAGCACAGTATTCAAATACTTGTCATTGTAGTTTCAAGATTAGTATACCTTTTGACTCTGTGATTAGAATGTAACTTTATTTCATACAGCAGGTTACAGACCATAAAACGCTTCAACTTGGCTTATGTTAGATATTAATATGGAGGATATAAAAAATACATTGATATTTTATAGCGAAATGCAAATTAAACCTTTAAATGTTTTAAAATATCATTTGCATTTGCCTATTAAAAGGTGGATGTGTTTATAATATCCTGCAAATAAAGGTGCAACTACATGTTTTATGAATGAAATAGCAAGTGGAACTCTCGAACCACTATAATCTAGCCTCGTGCCGCTAAAAACATCATATTTCACTGAAAACGGGCAATCTGAAATGGCCATCGACGACAGAGCTCACAATCATTAGATGTAAAAAGAGTTTTAATCTCCATTTTTAAATATTCATAAGAGTGCCATGTGGCATGTGCTGGTTGAGTAATTAGGCGTACGAAATGAAAAACTTGCGTTTAACCAAAAGTGGAATACATTAGCATTTCTGCTGCAGTGCGTGTCAGTCATCGATAAGTAATGAGAAATTATTCAAGTTTCTGATTCCAACAAAAAATAAAAAAAAAAAAGCTTATCTTCTGACCACATTTATCTATTAAAGAAAATTGAACTTTCTTGTATTTGAGATACGCAAAACCTGCTGGAATGTTTTGACGAAGTTTATGACGTGAATGAGGAAATTAATTTTAAAAATGCCACTTAAAGTTTCTCGTTTTCATGTTATAAATCACTATTCCGCCTACGATTTATACGTTATAATGTAATCGGTGGGGGTAAACTATAACATTATCCCAAGACAGCCTTGATTTGGCTGCATTCAAGTGGCAACGTGCTTAATGGCTGGCTACCGGGGATATACATGATGGCGGGTGGTTAAATGAGATGGAGATGTATGCTTGGAACTTCCCGAATACGATTTATTGATGATTAAGTGGCTAATAAAGTTTGCTTTAAATCCACTTCGTTAGTTTCCAGTTGTGCAGTTTAATCCCCTCGAGTGAATTGAAATGTTGTTTGATGTGGCAACACTGTGATTAGTGGCTACGATTATTTGACTGCGCGTGTAACCCTGTGACTTTCCAATCTCTCAATATGCGATCCCGCAAGCGAATCTCATTACTATTCGATCACATGTGAGAATCTTGGCTGGCGCAGTGCCAAGAAGAGTCAACTCATGTTGAAGGGGAGAAAGGGATTAGAACGATGTACGGGTAAATCTCAAACACGCGAAATCACGTGCTTCATACGTAAAATTTTTCCAACTGTTGTACAATCAAAATAGTTGAACACTTTAAAAACTAGAATTTACATAAAAGAAAAGTCAATTTTCCGACTTATAATAATAAACACTCATCATTGATTACCCTGTTATCGGAATGGATTCGCCTCCTTCTGACATGAGCAGAATTGCCGAGGTTCTCGCATCTGTGGTCGGACAGTACCTTGTAAGAGACAGGATCAATACACTGACTTCGTTAATGAGTTGCTTTCGGATTTCGTATTAAATAAAATAAACAGATTCGTCTTATTTGTAAGTTTCTATGAAATATAACTATCAGAAATCTCTAGAAATTGTTTACAGGTTGTAAATATCCAACATGTCCGTTTTACGCATAACATTGCTTTGCATAATTTATTTCGCTTACCTTTCTATTTATAGATTTTTTTTTCTAACTGAAAGTTTAGTAGCGAAAGTATCCATTCTCTCTCTCTCTCTCTCTAACTTCTTTCCTTTACATAATAA
Organism: Typopeltis vanoorti; assembly: GCF_054136105.1. Classification (NCBI taxonomy): domain Eukaryota; kingdom Metazoa; phylum Arthropoda; class Arachnida; order Uropygi; family Thelyphonidae; genus Typopeltis; species Typopeltis vanoorti. The sequence continues at coordinate 130,953,021 of NC_143555.1, forward strand.
GCAGTCCTAAAATCCGGAAAACTACACAAGAAACAAACACAGACTTACCTAAATGGAAGTCTAGAATTTCTTCGGAAAGAAATGGAGGCAATTCGGAATCGCAGTTTGTTGCCCACAAAAGTGAACAAACGAAGTTTATTAGATTGAGATTGTGTGCAAGGACAACAAGAAGAAAGAAACCAGAAGAGACCCCCTTAAAGCATATAATACAAAGAAGAAACACGAACCCCTCTATGGCATTCCAGCTGTTGTTTTTCATTGTACTCGTATTTCTTGTAAAGCAAGACAGAATGTTCTCCTTTTTATCCTGAAATGCGATAAACAACGAGATTGTCTCCGTTAGAACTGTAGTTTTATTTCTTAATCTTGGATAGAACCCAGACTAGACATACCAATGAATACACAGAATTATAAAAGAGCTATACCTACTCTGCTTGAATGATGTTGAACCTTAATAATAATATATATATATATATATATATATATAATGTTGTTAGAATGAAAAACGCAAAGTCGTACGCAGTAAATTCAAGTCTTCGATTATTTATCTTTCATGTGAACAATAAAGAATGCAAATTAAAAATTTAAGAACACAGCAGTGCAATTATAGTTTAAATAACTAAGTAGAACGAAAGTAAATATGTCTTTGGATTGAAAGACTGTCATGAATTACTAATATTAAATAATTATATTAAATTATCATCTAAAATGTACAGGGATTTGAAGATTTACGGTCGCACAAAGTACACCTATCGAGCTTCTCATGATATTTAAAAACTAATTTTAATTATTCAATCATATGTCCTGAAATGGCACAGTTTCTTAATGTATTTTGAGATCGACAGGAAGTTAAAAGCATTTACACAATTTGGACAAAAAACAGATTTATTATCATATTTATAAACAAATACGGAGCATTTCCTTTTTATTAAAACATTTATATTGCTCTGGATGTATAAGAGTTTTATTGGCGTACTGGTGTTTTACATCACCATGGCTACAAAAGTGATGGCATATCATTAGCCTGATTTTAAGGTTTTATATTAAGTAGTGATCGATTTCTAGACTAGGCGAATTTTCTGCGATATCTCCTATCATCTAATTGTTAATTCATATTATTTTAAAAGAAGTTATTACAGTGTGTATTGCATTCGTTCGCTTGTTTGCTGAAAATATACAGTTTTAAGCTATTCAAAAGTATTATTATTTATATTCATTCACTTTTTTTATTTCATCTCGTTTTGCACTTTATGTCTGTTATTTAGTTTCGTTTATATTCATCCCAGTTGCTCATATGTTTACAAAATAAAACATTTATTTTTAATAATAATAATAATAATAATAATAATAATAATAATAATAATAATAATTATTATTATTATTATTATTATTATTATTATTATTATTATTATTATTATTATTATTAAACCTCGATGGAATCAAAAGCCTCATCGCGGGAGGTCCCACTGTTGCACACAGAGTTTATCAACCGTGCCTTAAATATATTTACTGTTTCCGCGCTCACCACACTCTCAACAATGCATTCCAATCACTCACCACTCTCCATGCAAAAAACCTGCTCTTCATCCCCATTGTTTACGCTGTTCCTTATACAAATTCCAGGGATAGCCTCTTGTTCTCTTCCTATCTTTACCCTTAACAGCTTATATGTTTCGATCATATCCCTTCTCCTCTTTCTATCCACTAATTTCTGAAAATTGCATTTTATCACTCTATCTTTATACACAACATTGCAGAGACCAGAAACCACCTTAGTAAATCGTCTTTGAACCATTTCCAAGACATCTTCATCTTTTTTGAAAACCAGTCGGCTAACTCTGTGCACAGTAATCCATATGTGGCCTGATCAAAGCCTTATACAAGGGAATATCATAATATTCTTACTTCTTCAATTGAGTGCCCTCAGCATTATTCCCATTATCCGTGTGCCGTACTCACAATGTTAGCAATATTCCCCCAAAATGTTAGCTCTTTGTTTACAATCACTCTCAGAGCTCTCACCTTCCCAATTTCAATTTAATTACAACTTTGTTATGTAGCAACTTATCCAAGGCCTTTGAAAAATCTAAATATACGGCTGTGTATGCGTAATGCTGGCCACTAAGTAGTATTTTTTTGCTGAATTCTGAATCTTGGTCCTAACTAAACCTTTCTAACATTTTAAACACAATTCTAGACACACAGACTGGTCAATAGTTTTACCACCTCCTTAAGAATCAGAACAATTTTGCCCTCTTTCCACTCCATTCGAACTTGGCCTCGTGTAATACTCATGTTTAAAATTATAAAGATATGTAAAGGCTATTGAAACATTCCCTCAAAATACACGATATAAGAGCATCAAGTCCTACAGCCTTATTTACATCAAGTCTATTCAATTCCTCATAACGCCTGCTCACTTACTAACAGTTCCTCCGCCTTTCCCACTATATTCAAGTTCTGCATGATATCACATTCATAAGAATTAGATACCATTATAAATTGCTAGTTAAATACCTGAACTCCATCCTCTGCAGAGGTTATCATTTTTCCATTTTCATCAATCAATCCTTCCGTAATCATTTTTTCTTCTACTGATCACATATAAAAAATTCCCTAGGATTTTTTAGCTGCCTGATTTGCCTATATACAGGGTGACCATAAAATGACTTTCCCTCTTTGGAGATATCTGTAGCTAAAACTAATATACGGAATGAGACTACATTTTGAGACTTTCGAAGGCATGAGGAGATGGATTCCGCGAAAAATAGATTTAGTATCACAGTTCGCCGATAGGGGAGATTTTGGCGCTGGCGGAGCCGAAAGCAGTCATATTTGCAGTAAACGGAGGTAAAAAGGATTATGCAAATTTTACTGTGCGTACGTGAGAGCAGCGCCACCAATTCCACTTAAAAAGGGATCGAGAATGTTCAGGCAGTTATTCGAATGACTGACGAATTGTGCTCAATATGCATCCTACCTTGCCTGAGCGTGCTTTACTTGTTAAGTTGTTTTACTCTAAACAGTGCAATGCCGTAGCGGCCCTGATGGAATTTAGAACACCTCATAACCTCAGAGGTTAATGCGTAAGTATATAAAAAAAGGATCGAGATGGCCTGGGATGCGGGGAGGGAAGTTTGGGTGTGAGGAAAGTTGTAGAATTGGTGGCAATATAGAGGAAGAGACTGAGGAAGGTATTGAAGAATCACATCGGAAAAGTGATGTTCGTAGGACCTTCCTCAGTCTCTTCCTCTATATCGCCACCAATTCTACAACTTTCCTCACACCCAAACTTTCCTCCCCGCATCCCAGGCCATCTCGATCCTTTTTTTATATACTTACGCATTAACCTCTGAATCCAGCATCCAGATGTTTCATAAAGCATCTCTCCGTCCAACCTGACTACCCCAGTTTCCCTGTTTGTGTCGTGCTTCCGCCAGTGGCGGCTCGTACATAAGCACTGCGACTCTACCGTACCCCCCCCCCCAAGGAAAAAAATGAAAAATATAAATTTTGTTTGTGTTTATAAATAATAACAATGCTTGCAACATTATATAAATGCAGTACAAAATGTTAAAGGTTACATCTTATGTTTTGACAGTGACTGAATAATTAATAATTGGATTTGTTCGATTAACGCTTTAGATTTCGAAACAAATGCACTGCGATCTAACGCAGTGTCGGAATTATCACGTTCGACCAATCGCAGCCAGACTCGCCGATATTCGTTTGCACGTTACAAGGTCATCCGACACTGCTTGGTTGGGCAGTGTGTTGTATGCTTGCGCGCGTTATTTCTGTAAGATACGAAACTTATATTACTGGTGTTTGTTTGTGGTAAGGGTGAAATATTTTTAATGAAGCAATTTTTTAATATGTAAATTTATTTATTAATAAATTGGTTACTGATTAGGAAAAAAATAATTTTTTATATTTTTAAAAAATTATTTTTTAAAAAAAAATTTATTTTGTATATGCAGCACCCCTTAAAATTTTCACCGGCCGCCACAGGCTTCCACGCTCTCATTTATTTCATGATATTCACTTGTTCATTTGCGAGTCTCCCTGCCGTTCTCTTTCATATCACCTTGCACCACCTCAGATCTGTTCATTTCACTCCTTCCAGCAACAATCTCTCCAACTGACTTACGCCAAAATCATTTAAATGCAACCCATTTTTATACAGATCCATCGTCCATCAAATTCATCCCACACATTCTTATATTAAAGTAAAAAATGTCCTGTACACCCCTTGAGGGTACATGGCAGGAATTTGATGATGATGATGAAGTAAAAAATGAATAAAGTTTTAATTAATATTTTTTAAGTTTATATTTTTTCTTATATATTCATTTAAATTTTATATTTTTAGACGAAGATATAATTACGTGAACAAACATCAAGGGACATTTCAAATGGTGTGGCCAGAACTTAATTTTATTCAATTTTTCATCATGGGTTTGTGACGCCATTCTCTTCTTGTTGTTTGGCTTTTACCTTAACAGCAAACACAAGACTCCCGTTTTATCTCTTCATTATGCACAAAATATGAACGCTTTACAAATTATATACAGGGTGTTCGGGATAAATTTGACAGTTTCGTAAGGAAAAAGAAAATCATCTTTGTATCTATTAAATTTAATGAATTGACAAAAAAACATTACAGGCAGAGTTAATTACAATACTATCAACAAGATTTACTCAAAATAACCACCATTAGCATCGATCACAGCTTCAATTCTGCTTCGGAACCTCGAACAAGCTGATGCTACAGTCTCCCTGGGAAGGGCCGCAAAAACTGTTTTAATTTTATCCATTAACTGGGTTTTTGTATTACTGGAAGTGCGATTGGTGTCTTTTTCAACTGCGCCCCATACAAAATAATCCATGGGGTTAAGGTCTGGGGAGTTTGGAGGCCAAACATTTGGACTGGTGAAGTCGTAGAAATTTTCAGACAACCATTTTTGACTTTTCCCAGAGGTGTGGCAAGGGGCCGAATCCTGCTGCCATACATACGGCCTACCATTGGCTACCCTTGTTATCCAGGGCTTGACTACAGTTAGCAACTCCACGAACAAAGCCCGAATTCCAATGCCAGGGTTCTTCAACACCTGTTCCTGCAGATTTGCGAGGAATTCTGCTGTACGAACGCAATCAGATCGTCTGCTAGGGATCTTTCTTCTTGCTACATCCTCGTAGTCACCATTGCAAGTCTCTAGTTCATGCCTGATTGTTTTTACTGTATTCAGGGAGCATTGGGCAGCAGTCGTAATATCCTTATTTTGATGGCGGGCACGAATCATCATGATACAAGTTATTCTCTTCCATGATTCAGGTGGGTTCCAGCTATCCATCCTTTCTGACATCTTGTATATGAATGAAGAAGGGTCCAAACTTTTAAATGAAGAGAAGTGTGTGTTAATACATGTAACTTACGGAAAAATATAATTAATTATAAATATGTCAAATTTATCCCGAACACCCTGTATATATATATATATATATATAACTTACTTGGAGCTCACTGCAGCGACATGAAATATACTAACCATACGTGTCACCTGCTGCATTTTCTAGACGAGTGGGGAAAAAAAATTGAATGACTCTGCACTACGACTAACGATACGGAACTTTGCAAGAAGAGGAAGTTTTATTTTCGCAATCCAGCGGAAGTAGGATTCGACTTCCTACAACCTGACGTTTTCTGTATTTTATTTGCCGTCTGACGAACGCAGCGGGGAAAGCACCTTCATTTCAATGTTCGGTTGAGAATTATCGGTTTTGCCATTCAACTTATCTGTGGGAATTTGATACGCTAATTACCTCACAGCAGAAGGAGAGAGAGAGAGAGAGAGAGAGAGAGAGAGAGAGAGAGAGAGAGAGAGAGAGAGAGAATTAATTTTTCTCTTTTCAAAATGAGAGTTCCACATCAGTAGTAGATAGTATCAGCAAATGAACTTCCACCACAGGAAGAATCTCCAACGTCGAAAGGTTAAAAAATTCTACATTTCCGTACGCAGATTAAACTTTTTAGAATGTAATTGAACAAAGAGAGTATATTTGTATAAATGCTAGTGTTTAATGATAGTTTACACACTGTCTGCAAAAAGTGCAAAAGTAAATGGAAGAGTCTTCCCTCTAAACTCTTCCATTTACGTTTCGAAATGGGCTTCCAGTGACCAGTGCTCGATCTGCCACTAGATTTTAAGATTCGAATTCATTTTAGGCCATTACGTCACAGTCTGTTCTCCGATTAGTAGCTAGAACTTACGAAACTTGCTGTAAGAGTTATGAAGCTTTCTCCTAAATGTTTTAATAAAGGAAAAGAGGAGATCTGTCTTTTAAGTATAGTGCAAAACTGACACAACTGGTTTTGCTAAGCTTAATGGTGAGAGAAGCAATTTATGTAAATTCCCTTGTTATTAAATAAGGATTTTATCCTTCTTAATTTAAATGTCATCAGTTAAATTTGCTAAGTTCGTCGTGTTTTTTACTCCGTGTTTCTTAAATATCGGCGAAGTTTTAATTTGTTGTTGAGTAGCAAGCTAATCCCTGAGATTCAGGAAGATAATAGATTGCATGAGTAAAAGACTTAGAACAAGGATCTTCTGTGATGTTGGTTACACATCCCTATGGATCTGAACAATGGAGAGCGACACCTGACGGTCAATTACTCTTCCTCTGTCAACATCTTGTCAAGTATCAGAGTGATATTGCAGGTGAACGCTAGAATGAAGTTGCAATTTCACGTGCAAGTCAGCAGGACACACATAAATTGCACGGAGTATAATTAATCATCTTATATAAGCAATGGTAACACAAAAACAAAATCAGAAGTCTTGTAATGTTAGAATTAGGCTTCAATTACATGGATTATATTGTTATGTAGGATTAGAAAGATTTAAAATATTTAAATGAAAAGAGAAAGTCTTCCTTGGTATAACCCAATAACAACTATTACACCGGCACGCACGCAAATCACAAACATAAGCCCATCTTATTTACACAAAATGATTAGTTTTTCACTTCGCCGCTAGGCGGAAGGCTCTCTCATGAGAAATGTTTTAAAGTTCATTTTCCAGGAATAATTAAATTAAAAAAACAACAACGTTCGATCTGTAATGCACTCTGGACTGTTACGCTGCACGACTTTTAATTTGAAGATAATTTATATCCACGTGCAAGTAATGTGGTAGTAATTTATTTTGAGCATTAATCCATTCAGATTCAGATTTTCCGAATAAAATAGGCCCTTAAAATTAAGGACCGACTTTACTCAGCTCTTTCAGTTCGTATACTAATCGGTGGAAGAATACTATTTTATGGCACTTCTTAAAACATCAACGTCTCTAAAAAATGATTTAGACATTGCAAAAAGCTCTTCACTTTTCCCCATAATAACGCAACAAGAAACTCACTTCTGTGACAAACGTTCAGTGAACCATTCAATTTTACTCCTTTCACGTCACTCACTTTTCTTTTGAGAGATCGATTTTCACGAAAGCAGAGATCAATTTTATCTGTAAATGTTTACAGACGAGCAATTCTTACTCATCTGCAAATACTGGAAGACAGTCGCGAACTACCCAAAGAGCAGTGATGAGAGAACAGGTTTATAAGCAATGTCTAAAAAATGAAAGCGTGTGTGTTGGAGGGAGGGGGTTAAGTTACTAGATGTCGCCTTATAATCCCAGATCTCAGAAAATATTACTTTGAGATCTAAGAAAGCAATACACTCTTCTTTTCGATCTTAATTTACTAAAAATTAACTAAGAACATTGTTTCTTATATTATATAATATACATTATATTTATTGCATAAATTGAAAATTAATCTACCTAAATTGAAATACTGTTTAATCTTATATGAACTGACATAAGCTCTCGTGATGTCACCAAATTTGGTTGGGAGAATACATGGGAAGAAGGATTCCTCGAAAACAAAATATCCATAAAAGTCGCTGATAGGATGAATGTGGCGCTGTACAATGTAAAAAAAAAACGTTCAAATGGACAGACAAAAGAAGAACAGAGACTAAACTGAAATGAAAGATTACTTTTATGTGTAGCACTTTGGATTACACAGCAATAAAACATTTAATAGCATTTAATTCAGCACAGTAATTACGGTATTACAGTTACTGGAGAGTGAATGTTGTCACAAATCTGTTGCACAACTTGGTACATTGAGTTCACGTATGCAAAAGAGGACTTGGTTCAAACGTGGCCACCCTCTCGTGAAGCGGAAGTTTCATCATTTACACAACATTCTCAGTAGCAGAACGTAGCATGTCTGAAGGAATGTTCGTCACACTCCGTGATGCGTTGTCCTTTAAGGTTACCAAGTTCGAAACGATAGACGTTGACCTTCAGGTAACCCCCAGAGGAATATCAGGGATGAAGCGCCATGCAACTGGAAAGAAGTAAACTAATCGTTCTTTCTCCTGTGTAGTAATGTCGTAGAAGCTGGTGTATCGGTCGTGCAATGTGGGGAGGTGCTCCTCTTAGATAAACATGTTCTAGTCCAGACATCGTCGTTGCTGAAGTTGCGAAATGACGAAACTATTAAGCATATCGCGATATTTCCGTTCGATATGAAACGAGCTATTTGTCCCTTCGGAGTGATGCCCTCAAAAAAGAATGGCCCTATTATAAAATTTGAAACGAACAAACAGTAATTTTTGAATGTAATGGGAGTTCCCGAAGCGCATGGGGTGATTGGATCGAAAATTTAGGGTATGTACAGTCCCGTTAAGATAAAATGCTCCTCATCATCCCACAGAAATTTCCAAGCCAAGCATCGTCTGCTTCCAATCTGACTACTTAAATCCCGTGTACACTTGTAAAGTATAAAAACGTTGCCTGATTGAAATCTATTGTAATATGAACCACTGGATCATTCCAGCCATGTAGCAACTTTGCACCAAAGCTGGTGCCAGTAATGCAAAGAGGGATTTTTTTTTGGCACATGTTAAATCCTTTCATCGCGATGTCTGCATGCTCTTAGGTTGCTAGAGCATCGTTGCCAACTGGATCCATCCTTTCATTCTTGATATATAGTTTATCGATTTTGTAAAGGTTAGTTCCAAAAGATGATGTCGTGCCACAACATTCAGATCGTATAGGAATCAGAAGGGCATGAGGAGAGTTTCATCATAGTTCATCGGGCTGCTCATTCCTTGCATGTGAACCAAAATGAATATCGTTGGATGAGGCGAAACAATCAACTGTTCGTAACACAGATATGCCTCAGTCCAGCGTAAAATAATTATGAGACCAGATGGAAGGCTATTTAGCAAAGCGTCCCAATAAACAAGCGCCTCAGTAGATGTCTTAGTGATACACTTGAAAAGACTGAAAATTAAATAAACATAACTTTTGTAAGTAATGAAAGCCATTCAGCTGCAATTCTAACTCCAAACCAATTCTCGAAATGCTATTCCTATTTAAATTATTTTAGTTTAGTTTCCTTTAATTATTTAGCATAACTTTTCTTCCAAGGAATCAAAAAAAAAAAAAAAGAAGAAGCAAGCACAGCTAAGTTATTTTATCAAAAATGGCGTCTAGTCTCTAACACTTCCACTGCTCAAGCATTCGGTAAAGTAATTCTTCATCGCTACACCAGCTACTCCCATCCCACCGACAAGGTTTGTTTTTGTGCCTTTGAAGAGTTCACTGGTTTGAGCAGGCAAGGATCGATGTGTCAAATCATGCGGGAGAACAACAATCCATTATAAGTCGAATATATGAATCAATTCTATCCATCTGTTGGTTAACAAAACCACAAAAAAATCATAAGTTAGTTACGACATGTGATCTTCATCTAGTTGAAGGAGACAGACACTTCAGACCTTCTTCGGTATTTCGCATTTTGTCACCAGTACTACATTAAACGAAAAAGAAAGTTTAGAAAGAAAATCTAAGACAGATATTTTCCTCCTTTTGAGAACAAATACCATCCCTGATGTCCAAAAGGGCAAGCATTGGAGTTCGGTTGGCTGTTTAAACAGTATTTGCGTACTTACTCTATATTACAGACCAAAAATGCTCGTAACGGATACGTCCAAGCGAAGTGCATGCAAGCGACTTGATGAGTAAAGTGGTTCAAATTTTTTTCTTTTCTAAAGTAGAATTGAAAACTTTTTAGTGTAAATAAGTAAAAGAATCCTTCGTTAATTTGAAACCAAAGCTGTTAGGAGTGAACCCTGAAGTGATGTTCCAGTAGTTAAGAGAGAGGGAGAGAGAGAGAGAAAGAGAGAAAGACATTAAGAATTAATACTTTGGTGTGTTTTCTTCATCCATTAGACGATCTTCTCTCCACCCCCCCACCAATCACCCCCGAAGACAATTCTACGATCACCCTTGTTCTCCACTAGACGCTCATCTTTCCGCTTTCAACTGTGTGCCTGCACTTACTGGGAAGTTAAAAGTAAGTTAGAAGCGATAATTTGCGTTTGCAATTCGGGAAAATGTGTTTAACTGAAGGAGAACCATCCTTCCATTACGTCGAAGCAAAGTGCTTGAGGGCGAAAAGTAGGTCACGTTCAAATAAGTAACGTCATTTCTTGACAGCTTGATCTTGATCTGATTTAGGAAGAATTGCAGAGAATGCACCCAATGAGCACTGGTCGTACAGACAGAATAAGGGAACAAAGCACATTCACAAACAGGCTTTCTATTGTAATAATAAAACGTTTGTGGGATCAACGTGCGCTAATAGGTCTCATAAATATTTTTCCCCTTTGAAATCTTTGCACCGTTTCTAGATACATTCATCAAAAATGGAATTCAAGATTCACACTTTGTTTTCCAAGAAAAAGAAACTAAAATGATTGATCTATTTTAATGCAATCGAAGTTTCTACATTCAACAGTAAGCGACTTAGCAGTCTTCTGTACAAGAAGCCTTGGGATGCCTAGGTAGGCTCCACCGAAATAAAAAATAAACCTTAAAAGGAAACCTTATTTATCTTTTCTTATAGCATACTAAAATGTTCTACAAACAAGATTGCTGTTTCGTTTCTCTTTGGATCTTCATCAATGAATAAGTAAAAAAAAATATCAACATTATATCAACGTTATATCAATATTACCTATGGATAATTATATAAATGAAAAAGAATATGGGAATTTGTTGTGGGAGAGACGTTCACAAATTTCTATAGTCTCTAAAAATATTTTGCGAAGAGTTAAATTTCATGTCCATCTCTTTAGGAATACCATAAACAGATCGGAATGAAAGTACCTAAGAGCATACTTTTTATATATAATTTAGGGCAAAATCGAAAGTTATAGGTGAAGTAATAAATGGTCAAAATGATTTGACTCATCAGTATGCTATAGATTCCAGTTCTTCAACACTTATTTTTCATATTCATGGTTCACATGATAATCAGAAATCGAGCAGTAAGGCCTATGGACTGCTACAGGGGAGATTATTCCCCATTTCACTTGTCACAGCACGTGCCTAATCCAGTCTACAATTCCTCTAATCCAACCTACTATACATTCCTGCACAACTCCTCAAGGACGCCTCACAAAAATTATCCCAGAATTCCAATAACGATGCACATAACGTAGAAGCCAAGGTATTTCAATTACAAGTCAAATCGTCAACATATTTATCTATCCAACTTTAACTTTAAACATTAAATAAGTCCGCTAATCGGAAAGACAGCTCTGGACTTCAAATGGAATAAATCAATAAGTGTTACTTTTTATTGGGAATAAATCTCAACCTGTATCTGGTCGCCCACGTTCTGTTTTTTTTTCGGCATCACTCAACAGTCTTTAATAAATATCTCATAACTCAGTACTTGCAAAACATTGACTGACAGCAAATCTCTACATCACTAGCAATCAAGATAAACACCTTTTATTCGCAGAAAATCATGAAAAGCTGCCATTTTAATCCACATATAAAATACATTTTCACAGACTTTGAAAATCGGTACGTAGCCAGTTTCCATTTCTCATTATCCGTGATAGCAGCTCTTTGCGATAATCGGTAAAGTGCCTTAGCAATGCGCATAATAGTATATAATATTTACTATTACTACTATCACTACTACTACTAATAATACTAAACTTAAAATATCAATCAAAGTTTTGTGTCATTCAGTTGCTGTTGCTGAATTACGGAGACAACAGGCAATCGTTAGTTGCGAAACCGACGATGATCGATGATGATGACAGGAAATATCCCTGGGATGGACACTCCTCGATTTCTGCCGTAGTGAACTTTGTCATCGTTCCATTCGCTGTTTCGCTCGACTGCTTCAAGAAAACGTTTTTTGTTTTTGTCTTCTAGTATTTCGACCACCCTCCTTTGGAGGGAGATGATGTGACCTCGCTCATTAAATTCATTCGGCGCCAAGCACGCATCTTCTGAAAGTTCTTGACAGCTAAATTAAGAAAGCACACAACGGCAAATTTTACCCATCTCATGCGAGTCACGTGTCATTCCGACTTCCCGCTTCCTTCTTTTGTCTTCTATGTTTATTGAGTAGCGGTGCTGTCATCCCGGTTATTCCACCTAGTCACATTTGCGAAGCTCGACTATCCATGTATACGGAGGTCACCGCAAAGCTAGCTACCGTCGAACATTATTAACCCGACTCTAAACTCCGGCAGACTACTGTTCTGTGTGTTTAATTGCATTTCCAGCTTATATCTAGAGGTGAAGGGGCAAAACATTACGAATACAAATGCAGGAGAGCCACATGAATTCATCTCATTTCTAAGACTACGTTATTCTGAACATTATATTTCAGTCAGCTAGCCAATATACTGCGTGTGTGTGTATATATATATATATATATATATATATATACATATATGCAGTGGTGAGCTATGGAAATTTTAACGAAGGGCTCGCATCGTCGACCAAAAAAAAAGGCCTAACTTAGCCCTTATAATACTTATATTGCTACTTTGTAGCGCTTCTGACAGATATGATAATTCCTGTAGGATATCAATCATTAATGCTAGATCTTTTAAAAATTCCAAATTGAGAAGTCGGTTTTGAAAGCCCTTATATTCCTCGTTTGATACAAAATGCTTGCATAAAGCTGGGTAATTTCTCCACAAAGCAAGAGCCGTTCATAAACTGCAAGCTGCCCATCGTGGTCAAAACACATGGCCGATCTTTAAAATTTCGATACCAAGGTCTTTCGCAATCGTATTTCATTCTCGTTGATTTTTTGGGGATTGATGATAAAAAGCATATAATTTATCCATAAATATTTCAAAATGATTTATTTCTTTGATGTTTTTTTTATCGAATCATCTAATGCTAAGTGTAAACGATGAGCTACGCAATGCCAAATCACAATGTTGGGAAATCTTTGTAGACGTTTGATTGCAACACCTGATTTGTTTCCTAACATTACACTAGCTCCATCAGAACAAAATGCAATGAGATGATTTTTTAAATAGTTATCAGAAAATCCATATGAATTTAAAGTAGCAATTATAGTAGCATGTATTATAAGGGGCTTCGCAAGTCCCCGCAAGCCCCTTATAACTCACCACTGCATACATGAATATTCAATCTTCTCTTCCGGATCTGTTTCTATGGTAACTGTTGTAAATTTCTCCAACATTAAAAACTATAACCGTGTCATTCCAGTTCGATATTTTATGAATTTTTATCAATATTTTTTATTATTTTCTTTCTTCGCAATTCACTAATAGATAAATAAAGTGCAAGAATAGATTTAATTAATGCTAGAAAAAAATAGGAATGGAAATTACACTTGATGTTCTCATGCATAAACTAATAAAAAACTTACTCCACTGGTCATTCATTTTTTTTTTTTAATATGGGGAATGAGAATTTTCATTTGGATTCTAAAAATATGTCAATAAATCGCTTTAAAAGCATTTGTTTACGTTAGAGTCATTACGCGCAATATAAACAGGCACAGCCTAGAAAGGCATGTACAGTAATCGTTTTCCTTACCCACGCACGAGTTGGTGAGTATCTAACTCACCAACTCGTCAGTGTATGTAGCTAATTGATTGTGTTCACCCAACAACAATGACATGTACAATGGCGAAATCGAAAATGAGTACAGGGTGGAACTTCTCCCAAAAGTCCTTTTCTCTGCTCTGGTTTCATAGTCTATTATAACATTACGCGAGAGGACAAAATGTAAATTTAAGAAAATATTTTACGAATGTGCATTCGTAATGAATGTTTAGAGTTCTTATTCGCAAAAACGAATCGTTTAGGTCTAATGAAACTTGTAATGATAATTTCTTTATGAACTTCCAAACCAAACCAAACCACCTCACCGGCCATTAGGGATCAAATACGCCTCCTCAAATGCTTCGTATCCATCATATATTTCAATGTAATATCAATGAGATTAAAATTTTAATATGCACTTCGTATCCATGATAAACTTGACGTCTATAGATGTCTTGGCGGGTAGCGTGGTTAAAATATAATGGGATGAAGAAAGGGGGGGGGGATCGTGTAAGATTTGGCTGCATGCCAACTGTGCACTAATAACAACAGAAAAACATCTGCTACTCCCCTTACTGGCTTGATAAACTTCGTAATCTACGATGTTTGCCTTAATAATTCCCTCTAACATCTTTCATTTTCCCGTCCATTGAAGGATATTTTTTTATTAAATCGCCTATAAATTAAACATCTTAAAACTAAGTTAATAATATTCCCAGAAGGGCGTTTAACGTTACACGCACACAAACTGTCGCGACAGACCACTATCATTCCTGTCGCCATAGTTATCGTTTATTGGAAGGGTCTATATATATGTGTGTGTGTGTGGGTGGGTGGGTGTGTTTGTATATACACTATTTTTCTTCTACTGCTTAATTCTCCTCCTAAATATGGCACTTTAAAAACATTTATGAGATGTAATGTGAATTTATCCACTTTTCGGAATAATACCAATAACCAATCTCCCAAGCTTAGATCACGGTGAAATGGTTCTTCCAAATTTTTCTGATATTGATAAAGATTAGCTTTGAATCGATCCCATTTCCGACGTATCATGACAGAATCATTCGAAGTTGTAGTAATTTGTTTAGAGCTCATTTCTGTACTCAGAATGGCACAAGATAAAATTTGTCTTAGCAGATTGCATACATTTGAAAAGAAATTGAAACTAAATTTTCAAGAAATTGAAACTAAACTGAGGAAAGAACATGCTGGGTTCATGCCACACAGATCTTGTATTAATCAGATAATAACATTAAGAATGATTGTTGAACAGTCAATAGAGTGGCAGAGTAGCCTATATTTGGGAATTCATCGACTTTGAACTTGCATTTGATAGCATAGACAGAAAGACTATATGGAAGTTAATGAAGCACTACGGGATTCCTCAGAAAATCATACATATAACAAAGGAAACTTACGAAAAATACAAAATCCGAATAATCAATAATGGCAAACTATCAGAACGATTTGCAACAAACACAGGAGTAAGACAAGGATGGTATACTCTCCCAGACCATCTTTCTGATTGTTGTTGACTGAGTGATGAGGAAAACATCTGAAGAAAGAATTGGCATTCAATGGGGATGGTCAAATAAAATCAGTGACCTTGATTTTGCAGACGATATATGCCTTTTAGCACAAAAACATCAACACCTCCAAAAGAAAATAGATAATTTAAACCATGAAGCAATTAAATGTGCATTGAAAATAAATTATAATAAGACTAAAGTAATGAAGATACACCCCAAACAAGAACTAGTCTTTGAAATACTAGGGAAAACACTGGAACAGGTAGATAAATTTATCTACCTGGGATGAGTGATCAGCACACAAGGAGGAACCAAACAGGACATACAAAATAGAATCCAGAAAGCACAGATTGCATTCAGTATGATGAAGAAAAATCGCGGGTCCAAAGAAATAAAATTAAAAACAAAAATTGGATTCTTCAACACTTAAACCAGTTTTACTATACGGAGCTGAGACATGGTCACTAACAAAGGAAAACATAAATAAAAAATTCAGGTCTACATAAACAAATGCTTGAAGAAGATACTAGGAATATACTGGCTAAATAAAATAACAAACATAGAACTTTGGGAGAGAACAGGTCAACAAATGGAACTGGATAGGTCACACAATCAGGAACCCAGATAAAGAAATAACAAAAATTGCGCTAGAATGGAATCCCCAAGGCAAGAGGTAGACCCAGGATAACATGGAGAAGAGAACTAGAAACAGAGGCTAGACGGCTTGGTCGTTCCTGGAAAGAGACAAAAAACAAAGAAGCATTGAATAGAGTCAGATGGAAGTCAATGGTTGAGGCCCTATGCTCCGCAGGGAGCGAAGAGGATAGGTAAGGTAAGGTAAGATTGCATACAGGAGAAAATCACTCTGATATTTATTACCTTGCGTTCAAGGATTAACCTGATCTCTAATTCCAAAGCAATTGCAATCTAAGATAGGTAATACTTAAAGAAGAGAAGCGTTAAATTAAAAACTAGGAAGTACAAGTAACTACATCTTATTTATATTAATACTTAAAAATATGAATAATAATCAAATACAAAATATAGATAAAGAGAAATCGATAATAACAAAAGTGAGAACTAAAAATTAATTGCGCAATAAAACTTATAAAATAAAATAATTAAATTATAATCTACAAATTATGTTAATTATAAAAATTAAAAATTATTTTATAAAAATATGTGTTTGACGATTTGTTAAGTGCAAAATGAAAATTATATTAATCAAAATCACTTTCAGTTTTACATAACATTTTTTATAATTAAAGAAAGGTGGTTTTATATTTCTTAGAATATTTCATTAAAATGGAAATAATATTTTAAATTATTATTTAACACCTTCAAGGAATCCAAAGACTCACCGAGGAAGGGTACCCACTCTACAACTTCCCCATCTCCACAAACCAACCAAATGCAACCACATTCGTGTACACTAGCGCCATCTATTGCCGACCAACATCACTATTTTCACAATCACGAACAGACATACCCACGGTGGGATTCGAACCCGCAGCCTTTTGACTGGGGAGGAGTACCCTAACCACTCGACCAACCGGGCTGGCGATACCATACTTACAAGCAAAAAAAAACTTGACGTATTTTAGTTAATCTTCACGTTAGTGATATACTAAAGCCACATTAACTTTCACTGAGAGGGAAATTAAAGTGAAATTAGTTAACATTTTGCAGTAATTTCATAAAACAATAAATTTAAAAATTGTACTAATTATCGTGGTTCTCAAAATTCATCTCTAGACCAACCATTACCCTCTTTTTAAGACCGAATTTAAAATTTTAAAATACTGCATCATTTCATTTTATGTGAAGTATCAGAACTGAATTTATTCAGGAGCTAAATTAACTAATTGTAGAAATTGCAGGCTCGGAAGGTGAGGAGCATGGTAAAGAAGGAAAAGGTGCGTTATGAGAGGGGTTAGCGGGTCAGGTCAAGATTAACTCAGGGGAATTTTTCCGCTATATGGCAAGCAAGGAAAGAATAATTATGGTAGTTGACACTGGTGATATCAATGACATATCACCACATATTTCTTAAGAAATGTGCAAAACAGTTGGCTATGCCCTTGAACTGGTTATTTAATGAAAGTATTGCAGTAGTTAGGGTTCCTATGAAGAGGAAAGAAAGCAAAATAATAGCACTCCACGAGCATGGTTCTAGGACAGACGTTTCCAATTTAAGACCAATCTGTATAACTGCAATTGTAGTCAAGGTGTTGGAGAGATTCGTTAGGAATAGAATCGAAGATTGGGTTGCTGGGCATAGCATTATTTATGATGGTCAGCATGGATTTATAAAGGGTATGTTTTAGCATTTACTTGCATTTTATGATAAGGTGACAAGCGTGTTAGATAAGGGAGAATCACATAAAGTTATATTCTTGGACTTTGCAAAAGCGTTTAATAGATTATCGCATGATAAGTTGGTGTACAAGCTGAAGAGGATGGCAATAGTTATTATATTGGGTAGATGGATCAGAGATTGGCTCTCTAAACGATACCAGCAGGTTGTGTATGATGGAGCAGTGTCTCAAAAAAAAAAAAAAAAAAAAAGAGATTGCAATGCGTCATTCACTTAGTTCCATTTGATTTTCTGCTGAAATTCGCTACTCTTTTTGACAATTCTTCATCAATTTTAGATGCAATTTCTGTTTTCTTTCTGGAGATTAAAGCTCTCCGAAAGTATACTTTTGTTAATAACTTGTTGAAAATAAACTATATATCCCGATCTGTAAGGGTGATTTATCAAAGAAGATTAAGAAATGATGCACTTTAATACACTGAGTTTTTTCTCAATAATTCTAGTGCTCCTCGATTAAAGTTATAAAAATTGTAAACACATATAGCACACTGGCCTGGAATCTTGGCAGGTCATTTTTCATTATTTTGAATCATTCGAGCTATTTATTATCTCACATTGGTCATTTGATTATAAAAATTACTGGGGGGAGAGGGAGAGACAATTTACGGAATGGTGTGATCGCAATTCTCATCTGAATTATAACTGTAAAGAGTCTTAAATATATTTAATGAAGCAGAAAAACGAGATGGCAGGAAAAAATAGTCCAATTAGACTTAAATAATACTGTAAGAGAGAGAGAGAGAGAGAGAGAGAGAGAGAGAGAGAGAGAGAGAGAGAGAGAGAGAAAAAACATCAGTGAGTCTTCTAATTATTGAAATATCGGAGGCTTTTGTTATAGGCCTTGTAATTGAATAAGTTCCAAAAATAAAAAAAAATAGCATGTTGTTACTGATTTTATCTGTCGGTAGGTCAAAGATTGGGTTATCTAACCTAACGAACGTTGGATAAGAGAACAATCAGAGGAAAAAGATGCTCATAATCGATGTCCGGGATTAGTTAACAGATGACTCTGCAAGAAACAACTGAAGGTAAAAAAAATATATATTGAATTGATAGCAATCCCATCTTTGTCCTGCAAGTCATACAGTAATGAAGTCAATTTTACTGCGAAAGAAACCAAATTAATATTTTTTTCCCTTCAGGTAAGAAATGCATTTCTTTGGTTAGAGGAACATTTTCTCTTTTTAATTAATGGAGGGATTTTTCGTGGAACTCTTGAAAAAAATTTAAAGAAAGAAATTTAAAAACAATATCTTGATATATTCGTTATTTACTCTAAATAAAGAATGTTTTATTATACGAGAAAACACACAGAAAATCCGAATTCTTTTTTTATGAAATCAGTAAAAAAAAACTTTAATTTTAAAGAAAATAGAAAAGAATTTAATGAAAACTGTTCAAGGGTATTTCACATTAGTTCTCCTGGATTAAATAATGAAATATAATATAAGAATGTATTTTTAATATCTTGAAAATAAAGTACTAAATTTCAATATACGTCTGCTTAATCTTTGTTTGCTAACAAATACTTTAACATCTGCAATTGTTGGAATATTTTATTGATTTTCAACAATGCACCTGCTGTAAGCGTGAAGCAAAATCAGCATAAAAGGGTCGATCATAATACTTGTTCTATTAATACACCAATGTATTAATACATTGTACGATTTACGATAGCGCAAAATACATTTTGTCAGATCTGCTGTTTAAAAAATAAATCTTACTCAATCATATTACAATAGCCATTATCTATGGGAAACATTTGGAACAAAGACCGACAAACTTAAGAATCGCAGCTTCTTCTTTGAAGATTATTTCCATAATATCTTTTGAAATTTTGCGATGGTTCCTGATCATTCTACAACAAAAGTTATTAATGACCTCAATAACGATTTACAATAATTTCCCAGTAACTTTGTTTCCTTTGGCACAGAATGAATGCGAATTTTTTAAACCTATAATGGCGCATAATCATTAGCAAAAATTCTTTGTTTACGGTCAAATAAAATCTTATTGTATAATACTACTTAGCGTTTCCTTAATAGCTCATGACCTTCATTTAAACGTCAAGCACACTTATCTAAAACAAAGGTTAATGAGTCGTCGTAAGAGGTCAGAAACAAAAATATTTGAAAGCAAATTGAACGCATTCGTCTGCTAATTTAACTATGGTTTACTTAAATCCATAGGCACTGCGGAACTGCAGCACCCCCAATTTTTCTCTATACATAAATCATCATCATCATCATCATGCATATCAAGGATTTAGGCCTAGCATGACCTTTTCCAGCCTTAGAAGTCATCGTTGAATCGTTTAAGAGGACGTCCTGGTTTTCTTTTTCCTAATGGCTTGTACTTTAAGGCTTGTTTTGGTTAAGTTAATAGGATCATTTAAACATACCTCTTAGCTTTATCGGAAGTTATAATTTTGTTCAGTTGTACATTAAGTTGATATCTTAATCATCATCATCATCATAATGCGTACCAAGTATTTAGGCCTAGCATGGCCTGTTCTGGCCTTAGAAGTCATCGTTGAATCGTTTTAGAGGACATCCTGGTTTTCCTTTTCCCTAATGCCTTGTACTTTAAGGATTGTTTTGGTAATCTTTCTATTTTCATTCTTTGAACGTGTTCCATGCATTTGTGTTTATATTTTTTAATTTTTCTATTACTGGTTCTTGGTTTAATTCTTTTATAATTTCTTCGATTCTTTTGTGATCAAATAGAGTATACTTTGAAGTTTTTCTTATGAACTTCATTTCTACTGTTGTTAATCTTTGTTTGTCTTTTTGTTTTATTGTCCAGATTTCGCTTCTATACATTAAGACTGGTGGGCTAATGTATTGTATACTTTTAGCCTGGTTTGTTTTTGAACTAGGATTGGTTTAAATATAGATTTAATTACACCTGTTATTTATAAATACTGTATTTTACAATTTTTAGGTTTAAATCTTTTTATTTTCATATGTGATCATAAACCCTAGGTAGTTAAATGAATTCACCTGTTCTAAGATCTTGTTATCTATTACAATTTTTGTTCTTCTTGCTGGATCTTGTCCTTTAAAGGCCATAGTTTTTGATTTTTCCGTTGATATTATCATACCATAATCTTTGGATATCTCATTTAGATCTAAAATAGCTTTCTGTAAATTATCTTCAGAATTTGTAATTATTATTTGGTCGTCGGCAAAAAGGAGAGTGTTTAAGTTCACAGTAGTAGAAAGTTTAATTCGTTGGTGTAAATTTTTACTCCATTTTATTATTATTTCATTTAGGTAAATATTAAAACGATTTGCTGAGATGGGACATCCTTTTCGGACCTTTTGGTTTATCTCTCTCATATATGATAGCTCATGATTTAATCTTATTTGTATTTGATTATTTTCATATAAACTTATGATAGCTTTTAGGACATTATTTGGTATTTGTCTTTCTTTTAATATGTTAAATAAAATGCTTCTTTTAGCTTTGTCAAATGCTTTTTCAATGTCAATGCTTTTTCAATTTTATAAATGCAATATGTCTCTCTAAATCGTATTCTCTTATTTTCTCTATTATTAATTTTAGGCAAATGGCCTGGTCTATACATGATCGTCCTTTTCTAAATCTATTTAGTATACTGATACCCCTATAGTTTTTAGGGTCATCGATATTACCTTTTTTAAAGATAGGAATCACGATGCTTTCTTCTATTTTATTGGAGGGATACCAGTTGAATAAATTTTATTTAAAAATAATAAGAGTCTTTCATTGTATTTGTTCCTGCGTATTTATATAGTTCTGACCGAGTTTATTTTCTCCAGATGATTTTCCGTTCTTGTTTCTTTCAGGCTGATTTCTAATTCTTGTTTAGTTATTTCCTTTTCATTTTCGTTAATTGTTTGCCAGTTGCCTTTTTTAAAATATTTGTCTGTCCACAATTCAGTGTAATAATTTAGAAATTCTTCTAATTTCAATTCAGTGTTTAATTTTATGTTTTCTTTGGTATCTGCATTCAGGTGTTTCAAAATCTTATATACATTGGGTCTTATTTTATATAAATCATGTTCTAAATTAGAAACAAATTTGTTCCATGATTCTCTTTGTCTTTTTCTGACTTCTCTTTTAGCTATGGCTCTTATTCTTTTATATTCTATTTCATCTTCTAATCTTTTACTGCTTAACCATTTACGAGAGGCTTCTTTTTTCTTTTTGATAATTTCTTTAATTGTATCATCCCAGATCTTCGGTTTTTTCCTTTTATTGAATTTTTTGGCCTTTCCTAAGTTTTCATTTGCTGCTGCATTTAATATCGTTTTTATATTCTCTCTCTATGTTCACTGGGCATCTACAGATGCCGTATGGTCACTCCGATGCTCGATGATGTTCCACACCAGGTCTCGCCATGTAGTCCTGTTGTTTGCTTTTCTGGCAGCCTCAACTCTCTGAAGATCTGTCACTCCACACACGCCATCCATCTATCTCATTGATGGTCTACCCCTGCCTCTTTTTCCAGGAACTTTACCTCCTATTACTGCTCTGAGAAGTCCTCCTTCCATCCTTTCTATGTGTCCAAAATATTTTAACTTTCTTCTTTCAATATCCTTAAGGAGCCTTAAAGTTCTACTAATCTTTTCTTTCTAACACCCATTCATTTGTACGCCTTTCAGTATATGATATCCTCAATAGCCTTCTGTAACACCACATCTCAAAAGCATATATCCGTTTCTTATCTGACTTCTTTAGGTTCCAAGTCTCGCATCCATAAGTCGCTGTTGGAAAAACAACTGCATCTGAACTCCTCAAGTTTGTTCCCATGGAGATAGATCCATCCTTCCAGATTTTAAAAAGGTCTCTGATTGTTGTTTTAGCCATTCCTAACCTTTTCTGACATTTTCTAAACAGCAATTCTTCACATTAATAGTGGATCCTAGGTACTCAAACTTGCTGACTTCCTCAATTCTTTCTCCATTAAGATACACTTGTTTCTCAAGAGCTTCTCTGTTTGTTTTTCGTTTGAGAAACATGATCTTTGTCTCGCTAGAATTTAATTGAAGTCCTCTGTTATTACTGATCTTGTTAACCTAGTCATGAATTAGTCCTAGTTCTTCCATGTCATTACAAAGGAGTACTCTATCATCAGCGTACCTCAGATTACTGATCAATCTACCTCCTATCCTAATTCCTGTCCTGAGCTCATCCAATGCTTCACGCATGATGTCCTCTGTTTATATACTAAACAAGTGAGGAGAAAGTAAACATCCTTGTTTACATCCTTGTTTATAAACCCATACTTTTCATTACTTCCCATTTCACATGCTCAACACAGTCAAAAGCTTTAGAGTAGTCTAAGAAACACATTACCAGAAGGAGTCTGAATTCTTTATATTTTTCTATGATCTGTCTAAGGCAAAGGATCTGAACTCTGGTGCCCCTAGCTCTTCTAAAACCTGCTTGTTCCTCGGGCATCTCTGCCTCAATTTTGGCCTCAATCCTATTGAGCATGATCTTTAATAAAATTTTGCTTGCATGAGATATCAAACTAATAGTTCTATAATTCTTGCATGCCTTCATATCACCTTTCTTGTGTAGTGGTATGAAAACTGACTTCTTCCAGTCTATAGGCCATGATGGAGTCTCCCATATCCTTGTAATCAATCTATGAAACACTCTTATCCCCCCATCCCCTGTGGCCTTAAGTAACTCTGCTGGGATTTCATCTGCACCTAGGGCCTTATTGCTGTTGAGCTGCTTAACTGCTCTTTCAACTTCATGCATAAGTGGAGGAGGTTACAAATCAAAATTTTCTTGGTGGGAGGACTCCACATTTTCTTTTTCCACTCTGCTGTACAGTTCCTCACAGTATTCTTTCCATCTGCTTTTCAACTTTTTTTTTTTTATTTCCAACTCTTCTGTTAGTAATGATCCATTCTTGTCTTTGATGACATACAATTTAGGCTTAATCTTGTGCTTTAAGTCACGAACTAAATAAAACATCCTTTTATAATTATGCTTTCTCATCTGGAACTATATTTCTTCACATTTATTAGTATAGAACTTTTCCTTGTCCTGCTTCATGGCTCTTCTGATTTCTCTATGTAATCTCTTGTATTCTTCGGTCCCTGTGTCTCTTTGTTTTTCCAACCGCCTTCTTTTGATTAGTTCCCATGTTGAATCTGATATCCACGGGTCTCTTGGTTTTCTTATTGGGCCAAGATACGTCTTTGCTGTATCCTGTATTATGATCTTAACTCCTTCCCAAAGCATTTCTGGTGAGATTTCCTCATTGGTCTCCAAAAAATCATCCAGCCGAGTTGATGTTTCTTCTGTGAATCCACTAGGAATTACTTTAACATCCAATCTAGTGGAATGTGCCTGACCTGGAAGTTTTCGGAGTCTTAGTCTTACTTTGGCTCTTACCAGTTGATGGACTGTACCACAATCTGCTCCAGGACAAGTATGCACATCAGAGATGCTTGTCTTACACCGCTATAGAGCCAGGATGTAATCAATCTGGTGCCTTGACCTATCAATGTTACATGTCCAAGTATAGGTCCGTCGTCGATGTTTCTGGAAGCAGGTAGTGGTAATAACTAATCTGTTAGCACGGGCAAATTCCAACAGTCTTTCACCATGGGTGTTACGTTCACCCAGACCAAACATGCCACACTCCGGACTGACTCTCATACTCTTTCCCACTTTTGCATTTAAGTCTCCTAAGATGTACAGTATGTCTCTCCTTGGTAGGCATTCCAAAACAGTTTGTAAGTTTTTATAAATTCTTCACTCTCTTCTTCAGGCCTATCCATGTGGGGTGCATAAACTACCACAATTGATAGATTGGTAGGCTGAGCCTTAAGTCTAATGGAGAGTCATTAATGGGGTTATAACCAAGAAGGCTTCTACCCTAAGCCGTCTTCAGTATCACAGCTATCCCATGATGTTTTGAGTCACCACCTGAGTAAATAACTAGCTTACCATCCTGTCTTTTGAAGTGACCTTGTCCATTCCATCTGGTCGTTTTTATATTATGTTATTCTATTTCTATTTCTTCATTTTGTTTTATTTTATCTAGATATTGGTTAATTCTTTGTTCATATAGCCATTGTATATTTGTGTCATTTAATAGTCTAGGTTTATAAACAAATGTTTTACATTTTTTTTCTGTTCTTGTTACTTGTAGCCATTTAGGTGGTAATCTTAATTTTACTTTAACAAGGAAGTGGTCACTGCTTATTTCATATCCTCTGTGAACTCTAACATCTAGTGAAAATTTTGATGTCTTTTCATTTAATATGAAGTAATCTAATATTGATTTCCATCCTCTTGCTGCCCAAGTATATTTATGTATGTCTTTATGGTTATAGAAGGAATTCATTATTTTTAGGTTATTATAAACTACAAAGTCAATCAATTTTTTACCATTTCTGTTTAGAGTGTGTTCTCCATGTGTTCCTATATTATTATTAATTTTCGTGTTCCAATTCTTGCATTTATGTCTCCTGCTAAACTTACGTAATCATTTTTATTTATTTTATTATATATATTTTGCAGCTGATTATAAAATTCAATATTATCCTGTTCTCTTCCTTCTTCTGGGGAAGTTTTCTTCTCATGGTGCCTTTTAATTTTTTTTTGTTTCAGTGATTACTGCTATTTTAAAATTTCTTTCATTTAATAACTGGTCTAATTCTATTTCTTTATATGCAATTCCTCTTACATTTCAGTTTGCTATGTGTATTATCTTTTATCGTTTCCATTTTCGTTTTACCTTTTCCATTCCAGGGTAGTTTTCCATAGAAAACTACCCTGGAATGGAAAATATTTTATGAATAATTATCATAAAGTATAATGCTCACCATGTCAGGTGACTAGCCTGCCGATTGAATAATTCAGTGGTAGGGCTGCTATCTTAAGGATTCTGAACTAACCTTCTTCCAAATTTAAACCCATAGGAGGAATAGGGTATATTGAAGGGGGAAAGAGTAGATTATAGTAGAATAGAATAGAATTATAGTGAAGGTTTATTGAGGGGACATAACTGTAAGGCCAGAAATGGAAAGACCCCATGGCTCTCGAGTACTTTAATAACATAAGGGTCATATAATAAGAAGAGTTGGCTGATAAGTCCTTATAGGAAAGATTAAAGTGAGTGGATCTTCCTCAAAGCAGAAGAAGAGGAGGACAGATGCAGCTAGGGATCCATGAGAGTGCACTTCCCTCACAATCAAGATGTTTATCCCTAATCGCACTGTTGGTCCACGAGTCCTTATTCAGTATATTCGGGCCACTCCACCATATATACACACACACACACACACACACACACACACACACACACACACACACACACACACACACACACACACACACACACACACACACACACACACACACACACACACACACACGGTGGGCTCCCCTATCCGCCACCCAGGGGACGTGCTCTTTAGCGGTTACAGGATCCCCCTGAGAGTCTATACATAAATGTATTTATTAATTTATTTATATTTGCTTGTAATATTTTATTTTATCATCAATAATCCTATACAATGCTCTTATTTTGTATAAAAAATAATAAAAATCCATCTTGTAGCACTTAGGAGGGCGAAGAACGCTAGCAGCACTGTGTTTACCACAGTGTCATATTGCTACGCGCGCAAGCATATGCGCGTCATAGTGAGATGCGAGCTATTAGGTAATGCAGCACTGTCCGTCACACAGTTCCACTGTTGTTTATATATACAGTTTGAGCCAGTAGTAGAGTGTTCGTAGTGCTTATCGTGTTTACTCCGTCTTTTTAAATATTTGGACATTAAAATAAACACATAACATTTGTTATAGTAATTTTTAAGTAATTTTGAATTATACTAAACTGTATAATTTTATCGATAATAAACAATATTTTTTCATGTTTAATTTTTTTTTAATTTTTACCATAATTTAGATATTTTATCCAAACACGTATACGCTGTACTTACAATGGTATGTATATTTCGAAAGTTGCAGCATCTCCACGATATCAAGCCACGAGCCACGTTAAACAGAATCTTGTTAAACGAGGATCAGAAATTGCAAAGGTTCAAACGCTGATATTTGGAATTATTCTTAGGATTATTCTTTCATTTTCCAATTCTGATAATCCTTTCTTGGAAATACGTCTTTTCAAATAAGATTCTCAATTTGATTCAGCAATTTTCGTATTCTTTAGTTCTTGAAAATGTTGTTGTTTAAAGAAACATTATTTTTAAGTCGGACACTTACGATGCAGTTAAGTATTTACTTTCTTTACTTTTCGAATTTTAAACTTCTTCTTTAAACCAACAATGTTTCTCTTAAACCAGGGCTGTCCAACCTTACGTAATCCGAGGGACGCATTAAAAAAATATTTATGCGAGGGCCGCATCACAGTGCATATCTGGTAATTTGGTGCGCAGCAGCGACAAAACCTCAAAAGCTAGACAAACGAACAACACTAATCGCCCGCTCACGTTCCCCGTGAGCGCCAGGAGCATGCGCGTTGGAACAAAACAGCACAAGATCGCTTCTTTGACACATCTAATATTTGAAAAACACGTCGGTATATAGTGATGTAAAAACACCAAATAAACTTACCAACATCGAGATTATCGATTAGTGATAGAATTAAAATATCTAATACGCATTTGATTCAGATTATTTTATTTTTTCGCTCGTGAAAATCAAAACCCACAGATGGGCAGCACAAAATCGGGCAGTGCTTTGGACAGCCCTGTTTAAAACCAATCTATATTCTTCTCTAGGCCTGATTATTGAACATATTGAACATAAATGCATAGTAATGATAATGAAGAGCCAAAGGCTTCAATTCGGCGTCATGCACTTATTTAAGTTAAGGGATATTACATCCCATATAGTTTCTTAGCCGAATGAGAAACTCAAAGAGTTTCATGCCGAATATAGAAACTATATAAAGTTCGTCGATTCCAAACGTAAACAGATCTTCCAGGTATACCTACTGATGAGTTCCAGTTCACGATCCAGTTTGTGAGGAGTGCCGGATCCAGCGAATCTGAAAGAGAGCTGCATGTTCCAGTCCTGCTGCCAGAAGTTTCCAGCCTTGGTGAGAACTTTTTTTTCAGTTATATTTTTATCCTTTCTTTTTGCCTTGTGCCTGCTTGTATCTTCCGTATCTACCTAGTGTAACAGGAGATTTCTGCAAACGGGGAACGCTTGGCCCTAGTTTAAAGGTCTATCCACTTTTCTGGGACTTAATTCCTAGTGAGATATTTTTCTCTCTTCCAAATGACTTCATTCCTGCCGCGAGTGAAGACCCTCGGTATAGAGGCAGGCTTCAACGTACCGAAGAAGATGTTAGCGAGAGGTCTCGTCGACATAGTAGGGCACAAAAGATATTTGGTTTTACCCCATATGGTGCAGGTAGATACCAGGTAGTTGTGAAAGATATAGAAATCAGGAATAAGTTAATGGCAGGTGTAGAATGTTAAGGGAAAAAGATCTATCCTTTCGTAGTAAGAAGTCTACTGAAGACACTACGAATAGAAAGGTTCCCTGTAGAATATCTCGAAGAAGGGAGTGAGATAATAAAAAAAGTTTTCTCAAAATGGGGAGACGTACGGGACGTCAGAATCACCAACGATGCCGCCTACCCCGACTGGAAGACTGGCGAGGTGATCTTCCTTATGGAGATGAAGGCCGAGGTCCCCAATTTTGTATTTCTAGGCTCTGCCAGGGTAGTAGTCAACTACCCTGGTGTAAGAAATCAATGTTTTCGGTGCGGATCACTCGAACGCCTAGGCGCAGACTGCCCCAAGAACAAATGCAGGAACTGCATGGTGGCAGGACATGCCCTAGCTCAGTGTGAGGCACCTTGCCTGAAATGTGGAAATACAACCCACAAGGTAGACGTTTGTCCTAACAGGACACAAGCAGAACTATAGTTGGCGATATAGGAGGTGCTATATCGCCAACCCCAGCAATAGTAAATAAACCTGAACCCGAAAAAAAGGACGACATTCTAGTTATAGGCAAAACTGCAGAGGAGCCTAAAACAACGGAGCCGGAAGACTCTCCAGTCATCCAACCCCCGACTATCGTGACAGTAACAACAGGAAATCAAGCCGCCACCACAAGTGGTGGCGGCTTTGAGTTCTTTTCCGAAAACTCGCATCGAGTTTTCGGAAGAGACCGCAGAAGTAGAAGAAATGGAAGCCAGCAACAACACAGAAAAAATATCAATCAGCCCTGAAGAAGGAGAAACGAAGAGAACAAAACCAGATAACAGATGCCCAGAAGAAGTATCTGACTCTGAGGAAGAGGAAGAAAGGGACATCAGAATAGAAAACCAAGAAGAGACTGAAAAATCAAGAAAAGGCAATATTACCTCAGCCGAGGAATCGTAGGAAGAATCCATCCCCGCCGTGGACGCCCAAAGGGTTCTAATGCGCTTAATCCCAAAGACTCCGAGGTTATTCTCCAAAGGGCAATAGACAAAATAGGGGCACCTATACTCCTCCTCACAGGTCCTGAGACCATAAGCTTCGAATGGCGAGACCTCTATATAGAAAGATTAAGTGAACTAATCCAGCACAGATAAAACGAATCCCGGAACTAAATGAAGAAACTGAAAGGAGGCTGTATAAAGCTCTTCACCAAATAATAAATGGCCGGGAAAAAACAGTAGCTTCTCAAATCTTACAGAAACATACAACAAAAAAAGAGTTAAGGGTAAAATAAAAACTTGCCCTCCTTTCAGGTTCAACTAAATAATTAACTCTATTGTACAACTTATTGGTTCTCTAGTCCACTAAGGAAGGGGTAGACCTGAGAACCCAGGCTGCGAAGTCTTACGTCGAGGCGGTGCAGCTCCTTGTGGACTGCATCACTCGGGCCGGGTTCTTCCCCCAACTCTCGGTTCTCTGGTTGATAAAGTCCACCTCAATACGGATCCCGCTATCGCAGTTTTTTTTTTTCAGTTGTAAGGCATAGTTTAAGAATAATCTAAGTTCCAAATTTTAACAAACATTTTTCTTTTTTTAGGGATTACGAGATGACGTCTCCAGACACCTGGATTAATGTAATCTAAAGTTATGTTTTGCGGGTAAAGTGAAGTGTAAATTTTAAGTTTCTTTTTTTTTTAGAACAGGTGTAAGGAGATTATGTTCTACACACCTTTTAGCCACAACCTCTGGGTTATACAGCTAAACAGGTTGACTGAGGCCTCTTTTTACTATCCTACTCTACCTTTCTTTCACTTCCCCTATTCCTTCCTGCTGACCCTCAGCAATCTTTATACTCCAAATGCCGATGATGAAAGACACGAACTCCCATTCTACCTACTCACTGATGAAACCTCAAAAAAAAAGGTTGAAACCGGTCTGGATAGTGACCTTCTCTCATAATGTTGAACAATAATACAGCTCTTAGGAGTTAAGTTCACATTATGGATGAATATCAAGAATAGTGATCGGAACTTGCTCCACCCTTTGTATGAGTTGCCTCAGCTTGCACTACCTTCAAGGGTCAGTTGCTGCTCTATCCAGGTATTTGTTTACGCTTGGAATCGGCGAACTTTATATAGTTTCTATATATAGTTTCTATATTCGGCATGAAACTCTTTGAGTTTCTCATTCGGCTAAGAAACAAGAGGGGATATAATATCCCTTAACTTAAATAAATGCATAGTATTTTACGGAAGCGTTTTCAGATTTTACTAAAATATTAAAAGACAACTATGAAAAACATCTAAGATTTTCATATAAGATTTTGAAAACATTAAGTTACTATTTGATGAAAGTTTTTCTAACCTAAAATATTCATTGCAGAATGAGAGAGAGGAGAAATTGATAGTAAAAGAAACAAACACCCATTATTTTACATAATCAGTTTTATCTATAATATGAGCTGGGGGTTAATTTCTATTCGTTTTTCGGATTATTGGTCAGAAAGATGGCGGCTCGCATAGTAGTCTCGCATGACGGTTGTTGTTGTAAAGAATGTTTTCTGATATATCAGTGGTGATTAGTGAGTTTTAGATATTGTGAATCTGCTTTGTTTGCGGAATAGAAGGTAAGAATTTAACTTTTGATACAATTTTCTGGCCCTAGCCCGTTCTATTCGCCATCATACCTATCCGAAATATATCTTAATATTTCGTACGCAAGAATGGAGAATGTAAACGATATCAAGGACGCCATTCAACAGCTAAACAAAGATATGCCACTTGACATTCTCAAATTCATCCTTAAGAAATTTGATACAGATTATTCGTTGCTTGAATCTCTTCACTCAAGTAAATGACACTGAAGATGATGATTTGGACATACAAGAGGGCAATACACCTGTTCTACCTACAAAGATTCCCCGACAGTTCGATTGTTCTCATGAGGAACAATCTAATAAAAGACGAAGAACATCGGGAGGTGAATTGGAAGATAATGTAACAACTCAACAAAATCAGATCTCCCAAGACAGAAAAGAAAAGGTCCCTCCAGTTATCCTTCGAGATAAAGACAAATGGACCTTATTCTCAAGATCCCCCCCTAGGAGAACATAATATCAATTTTTCCTGGGCAAAAAATACTGAAGAGGGTGTAAAGATCCGCCCTACCACTGTCGCTGATTATCGCTTGATGACGAAAATGTTTGACAACTCAAAACTGCCCTTCCACACCTTTGCGCTAGCAAGTGAGAAGAACTTAAAGGTAGTTCTAAGAGGAGTGGCTGAAGGCATCACAACTGATGAGATCACAGCTGACCTCATCAATCAAGGACTGACTCCAACCAAGGTCAGTAGAATGTTGAGGTCAGATAAAACACCAATGCCACTAGTGTTGGTGGAAATCTCCAACACACAAAAAGGCATCTATGAAGTAACAGACATCTGTAAGCTCAAAATCACAACCGAACCTCTAAGGAAAAAGGCATCGGCAGGGCAGTGCCACAGATGCCAGAGGTTCGGGAATGCCCCAAAACTGTGCAGAGCTGCATATAGATGCCTAAAATGCGGTGAGGGTCATCAAACCAACTCCTGCACCAAACCCAGGTCGACACCTGCCTGTTGTGCCAACTGTAGAGGACCACATCCCTCTAATTACAAGGGTTGCCTTTTCCATCCAAAAAACCGTGGATCATTAAGAAGTAACCACACTTCTCCAAGAAATGAAAACACAATGCACATCCAAGAGGTTCGCCCTCCAGATCATATTACCTCACATTCGACAACACAGGAAGGCACTCGACAATCAACCATGTCCAAATCATATGCGGAAGCGGTAAGAACCCAGACTTCACCATCGCAAGAGCGAACAAGCTCTAATCTCACATCAATTTTAACCTCGTCACGTGCAACAGTGCTGCATGAATTCAGCAAAGCAAGCACCTCACCATCCTCCAGAAAAAGATTCTACATAGAAACCCAATCCATATTAACAGCTCTCTATAATGTTTAAAAAATTTAAACCAAATTGTCTCATGATAACAGCATGGAATGCCAATGGCTTAACAAACAAAATTCTCGAGCTACAAGAATTTGCAAAAAGATACAATCCAGACATAATCTTGATCAGTGAATCCCACCTCAGACCATCAAACAACCCAAAACTAAGAGGTTATATTTTATACAGGACAGACAGACTTAACTCTAGTGGAGGCGGAACAGCTATTTTTATCAAAAATTATTTAAGCCACAACTCACTGACCAACCCCAAAACTCTAAACCTTGAGGTGACGGGTTTGGAAGTGCACACTAGTAACGCTGGCAAACTCAAAATCTACGCAGCGTACAATCCTCCCAGTATTCCACTATTGACAGCAGACTTGGACTCCATCCTCGGCTCCACGGACTCCATAATTATAGCTGGAGACCTTAACTCCAAACATACGGCCTGGTTCAGTTCGTCAATCAACACCAAAGGCCGTACCTTATACAACTACACATTACTCACCTCATCAATAGTAGCAGGACCCACTGAGCCCACCCACTACAGCCCATCAGGAAGTTCTGATGTATTAGACATAGTTATCCTCAGAAACATCAAATATCAATACCAGCTGGAGACAGTAGAAGAGCTTAACTCAGATCATAATCCCATCCTACTGAGGTTAGGACTTCAAGACCAGCTCTCTCCCCATCATTCTTTCATACCATGGGACAAGTTCTCCAAGGTTCTTTCAATCCACATTGGTCCTCCCCCTGTCATTCGTAAAAAAGAAGAAATAGATCATGCTGTAAACAATTTAACTAGGCAAATCAACACAGCAATAGCATCAGTCACTCAAACCACTGTCTTTCACGCTCCTAACTGGATCCCAGAAGTGATAATGGACCAGATTAGAGCCAAAAACAAGGCCAGAAAACGATATAACAACACCAGATCCCCGCAGGACAAAGCAACCTTAAACACTTTGAACAGACAGGTTCGAGAAGCCCTCCAGGTCCACAGGAACTCCAAATGGGAAACCAAACTGAAGGAAATCAACCCAGAAGATAACTCCATGTGGAAGTTTGTAAATTCTCTTCGTACCAAAAGACAACCACTTCCCCCTTTAAAGACCAATCTTGGAGTTGCACACACAGATGAAGAAAAAGTAGAAGCCCTAATTGACAATCTGGAAAATCAATGCAGCCCATCTTATACAAACTTAAATATCAATCTTATTTACAAAGTTCATCGTAAAGTTAGATATGCTCTAAGTCAGCCTAACGATGATTCAGAAACCATCACCCCCACATCTCCAACAGAAATAATAAATATCA
The DNA here is from genome assembly GCF_054136105.1 of Typopeltis vanoorti. Taxonomy (NCBI): domain Eukaryota; kingdom Metazoa; phylum Arthropoda; class Arachnida; order Uropygi; family Thelyphonidae; genus Typopeltis; species Typopeltis vanoorti. The sequence goes on from NC_143555.1 coordinate 130,986,636, forward strand.
TTTCCCATCTGAAGAATAAAAAGGTCCCCGTCCCGGACGGCATTACCAATAGAATAATAAAGCTACTCTCACGGAAAGCCATAATTCATCTAGTTAATATTACCAATTCCATTTTTAGATTCCAGTACTTTCCCACAGATTAGAAAATCGCGGACATTATACCTCTGAAAAAACCTGGTAATAAACCACAACTTCCCCAAAGCTACAGGCCCATCAGTCTTCTTTCCTGTCTTGGCAAAGTAATAGAAAAGGTCATCCTATCAAGACTACAATCAGCAGTGGACCAACAGAAAATAATCCCAAATGAGCAATTTGGGTTTCGCAAAGCTCACAACACGGTGCAACAAATTCACCGACTAACAGAACATATCACTCATGGTTTTAACTGGCACCTTCACACTGCTGCTGTGTTTTTGGATGTTGCCAAGGCCTTTGATAAGGTCTGGCATCAAGGCCTTATCTTCAAACTAATTGAAAACAATATCCTAATTAAACTTGTGAAACTCATATATTCTTATATCAATGAAAGATACATGCAAGTAAAACTCAACGGAATTGTATCTTCAAGGCGCAAAATTCTGGCGGGAGTACCTCAAGGTTCTCTTCTGGCCCCAATACTTTTCACAACTTACATGGCAGATATTCCTCTCAATCCAAGAACAACTACTACAGCCCTTTATGCCGACGACACCGCTATTCTAGCTAGATCACTCAGCCCTCGCCTAGCAATCACTAGACTCCAAGGAAGTATCAATGAGCTAGCAAACTGGTTCACCAACTGGAGGATTCAAGTGAACCCCCTCAAAAGCTCAGCCATAATGTTTTCAAGAAGAAAGATCTGCAACAAGGAAGATATCCTGCTCTCTGGTCAAAAGATCTCATGGCATTCAGAGACCAAATATCTTGGGGTACTGATGGACAAGAAACTCCTTTTCAACAAATACATCAATCTCATTTGCTCCAAATCTTCTAAAGTCATAGCTCAGCTCTACTCATTGATCAACCGCAAGAGCAAATTGAACCTACATAATAAATTGCTTCTTTACCGGATGGCAATACGTCCAGTCATCACCTACGCCTCACCAGCATGGAGTCACACTTCAAGATCAAACATTTCAAAATTACAGAGAATCCAAAACAAATTCTTTAGGATGATCCTGGATGCACCGTGGTTCATCAGAAATTCACAAATTCACCGAGAAACCGGCACTCCATACATCTCCTCCCTTCTTCGTGATCTTGCAGAAAAATTCTTCGTGATCTTGCAGAAAAATTCTTCGTGTAGTCAAGTTCACATTCAAACCGACTGATCGTGCAAGCTGTCAATTACAATGAGTCTGATTACTACAAACACAAAAGACTGAAGGCTATTCTTCTCTGAACCGATCATAGCTAACACTACTGCCCTCAGAGGGCGAGCTTAATTGCTCACAAATCTCCCATTCCCAAATAACTCTCATTACAGATAAAGGGGAATAAGAAAGCACTTGTGCTTCACCCATCCTGTCAGTAACGTCAATGGTCAATGGTCAATTTCTATCCAGCGAAATTCGGTGGTGATAGCACTGGTGATGGAAAATTTTGGGTGGTAGACAGAAAGAAGGGTTGAGAGCATTAATAATATCAAAGGTTTGGATCTTCATAGATGCTATATTAATATCTGGATATTAGACAGAAAGAAGGGTTGAGAGCCTTAATATGAAAGGTTTGAATCTTCATAGACGCTATATTAATATTAATATATTAATATTAATAGACTTTTTCTGAATACTGAAAAGTTAGTTCCGATCGAGCACAAAATCTAAATTAATCCTAAAATTATTCTCATGAGTTGCTAATCTAACCAATGAACAAACTCTGCTAATGTTGACATAGAAATACTTCAGATTGTCCAAATTATTCCAAAATAAATGACAGACGCCAGCGGGGTTGATGTTAATGCGAGCTTATGGGACGATATTCGATTGGATGTTGAGTACACGCCAGAGAGATAAGCACAAAGTGTAACTACTTTGTGCTTATCAACTAATTAATTAACTTAGTAGGCAGTTGACAGAATAGCCTACAATGTATAAAGTTTCGCAAATAATTTCATTTGGATTCGTTCAGGTAAGACATTTGAATTTCAAACAAGCCATTGTGGGTTTAAGGTTAATCTCTTCCATGGTATCAGTCGATGCTCTGTTAAAGCATTTTCATTCATCAGATTCTCTCTTAAATTTGTAATTTATTCATTTATGGTATCAGTTGAGATTGCGTGTTTTCAGTAAAGAATACTGCTGAAAGGGAAACGCTAAATCGATTGAACTTTGCTTAAAAAAGGACGTTTTGCTTTCAGAATGTATTTCTTACATGTAATTATTTGTGAAATCCAGCATTGTTTTTCGCCCAATCCTATTGCTTCATTAATAACTAACTGCATCCCAAGCTCACTAATTTCCAAAGTTTTATTAATAATATGTAGATATTGCTGTAGACCCAAAGAATATTTTTCGTTGCAGATAATTAGGTAGAATAACAGAGCTAAACTGTTATTCATCTTTGTTTAACATGTACGTTTCACGGCTCATAGTTTTTAATTCGTTGAGCATATTTCACTGATGAAGTATACATGATCTTCCTTTGCTTTAAAAGTCACTGAAATCTTAATAACATCAAGATTATCAGAAATCTGCTATAAATATAATTTTAAATAAAAAAATTAACTAAATTTCTTTTTAAAAAAATACAAAAAATGATTACTTTAATTTTTTGTAAATAAGTCATTTAGCTACAAATTTTTATTTCTAATTAATTTTAACCTTATATTATTTTAAGGCGGTTACTATGGAGCTACTGAGGTATCTAGAGTAGTGTACGACACTATGGGTGTAACACGAGGTACGCAGGGCTCCTCTCCATCGCTCCCCCCACAAGGAGAGTTTGCCCTGCCGATCTTCAAATATATATATTCCCACTTTACTAACACTGTTCAAACCATACCGAAAGCATTAGCATCAAATCACACATCTGGCAATCTAATTATACTTAATTGGATATTTCCTACCTTGTTTTGGAGGCACTGGCCACGCTGGACCATGTACGGAGATAGTGCCAGAGTGGTATTACGCAGTATGTAAAATGTTAAAAAGATGTAAAAATAATGTTAAAAATGTTGTAACAGATGGAGTTCGGGTGCTTCAGCTCAGCCCAGAGCAGCTGTACTGGACATTTTTTGATCTTTTCGGGTGTGAAACGCCTGATCTCGGTACAAATAAAGAGTGCTCTTCACGAATATTAAAAACAGCTGGGGACAACCGTTTCACCGAGATTTGGCATGGCGAGTCGCGCAGCGCATTTGGCGAAGGCTAGCTGAGGTACTTAGGATCCCAGTGCTGACTTTCGCTGAAGTGATACTATTACAGTTCCCACCCACCCCCACCGCTGACCAAAAACAAAAAACACCTAATTTTTCTGATTAACGTCATCAAACATCTAATGTGGAAAATTCGCAAAAAAACATCTGCTCCCTGAGGAAGACCGAATCTATCTGCGAATTAGGAGCTGTTTCTCCGCATATCTACATCGGTTCCTGGAGCAGGAAAATATCTTCTGGGAGGAGAGTGGTTCCTAAGGAGATGGTGCTGGCCACCGACCATATGCCAGATAACACAAGGGGGAATTCAATTGTGTTTTCTTCTGCGACACCACTGTCCTTATAGCCTCTTAAATCCAGATTTTTTATTTCTTATCCAAGTTATGGTCTTTTATTCCAATGTAGGGGTTGGCCGGAATAAACCCGGGAAGCGAAGGCCAACATCGAGGTAGTCCAGATCCCTTTTCAGGGCGGGGGTATTTCCCGGGCCATTTCTTCCCTTTTTGTTCACTGGGTTTTAATATTCATTTTTTATTTTTCTGTCCTTTTGTTATGTGCTACAGCTTTTTATACTTTGTGGATGGGTTTTACAGTGCCTTTAATAGTCCATTTTATATACTTATTCCTGTTAGGTTATTCTTAGTTTAGTATATTTTTCCTTTTTGGGATTTTTCGTTTAAAAAGTGAAAGGTAAACGACCGATTTAGAAGCACCCCTGGGGGGGGGGGGATCAAAAACTAAAACTGGTCAATTGAGGCCTCTTTCCCACCTCTAACAATATATACCTCTATCTTTTATTTTCCTCTCCTATTATCTACTGAATCTCAGCATCATCTTTACTCCAAAGGCTAATGATGAGAGACGTGAATTCACAAATTATTATTATACAAAACCTAAATAAATAGACATGGTGGATGATTGAAAAATGGCTGTGTCACAAATACATGAAAGTTGATATGTGGTGAAGTTTAGTTTCAGGAAATGAAGGTGACCAGAGAGGTACCATAGGGTTCTGTGCTTGATCAACTCCTATTTAACCTGTATATTAATCATCATCTTCCTTTCAGGGATTTACGCTCAACTAGCCTGTTCCGATCTCTTACCATCTTTTCGTCAATATTAATTTCCTATATATTAATAGCACTGAGAATGGTTTGGAAGGAAGGATTGAGTTACATGTCGATGATACAAAGTGAGGACGAGTAATAAGGGATATGTCTGAAACAGAATCATGTAAACAGAATCGAACACTCTGTTTCTATTGACGAATGTCAATGAGTGTCGAGTTAATGTTGAGAACTACAAGATTATTTATTTTGAACTGGAGACATCATCGCAAAGTGAGTATTATATCAATGGGAATTTATAAGTGGTTGATGAAGAAAGAGACGTGGGTTTAGTGGTGGTGAGTTAATATTTTGTGCCCATGTTGCTAAAGTAGTTACGAAGTCACATCGGATAGCCGCAACCTTAAAAACAACCCAACTCTTACGCATAAGGAAGATATTCTACGGCTTAAAAAAAGCTTCAATAAAACCGCATCTGGACTACGTTCAAACATTGTCACTTGAATTCTGTAAAGCTGCCGAAATAGTCGAAATGATTCTACATTACTTAACGAAATTCATATTTGACTTGTAGACTTCTAGATATGAAAACAGCCTGACGCACGAAATGCGAAAATATGATGCACCAAATATACGAAAACACGTGTTATTCCTGGATGATAAGTGACATGTGGCATGACGGATTATCTGATAGGAAGTACCCGTCATACTCAGTGTAAATGGTGAACATGAATGGACGTACTTGATTCGCAACAATATTAAGGTAGACTGCACTCTTCCTGTTCTGTATATCCGATACACTTGCGATCTGTCCAAAGAAGACAACGGTTTCTGAAATACCGTTACACACGCTCTTATCTCGCCCCAACACACTTATGAGCTGCTTAGTCACGACTATTGCCCATTATCACACAAACATTAACGCAGATATTGTCTATTTCTTTCTTTTATAACTCTTCACGTGCCGTTTGAGGCCAGAAATAAGAGTTCTACCCAGAATTAAGTGAAAGTAGTTGTAAAATGCCTTCATAATCACAAGATATATTTTATTTATGAACATGAAAAACCAATAAAATGTTGAGATTTCGCTCGTTGCTTTCTCTCCGAAATCATGTTTTGATTGATTATATATTAGCGAGCTTTACCCACTATAAAATAGAACTTGGTACTCAAGGCATTATTACTTCTCTAAAACGCAAACAAGAACATATGGAAATCAACAGAAAGTGAATGAACCAGTAGATTCTATTGTACTTAAGCGAATGGGGTTTGTACGAACTCAAATGAGCCATCTGGCGGTCAGTCTGGCAAGTTCCGATGACATCTCTTTATAGGCGTGGTTTTGATAATTAAAATATTTATCATCCTGGAGATAAGGTATCTGAAAAGTGAGATGTGATGTGCATGTGAGTATTAAGCAATAACAGGGTGTGTTTGAACCTTGGCGTTACTTTCCTGGCCTGTTTAGCCTTTTTCGAAACCGGGTTGTTCCTCCACGGAGATGACCGTCTGTGGAGAAACAGAGTAGAATGACTGGTTCCGTATGGAAAGGCTGAGACATTAAAAACGTGTACACCTGAATCGATAAGGGATGATCCAAATACTTAACAAGGAAATGAAGTTAATGACGGAATTGGGAACCAGAAAAATACATTAAAAAAGTGATTGTTTAAAATTAGCGAAAAAAAAAAGTTCTGGTGCTTCCGCCTTGTGTTCTCAATGATAAACAAGCAGATTTTGTACTCTGAATCACGTTCTAATGAATAGAAGGGAACCATAATGAGTTTATTCAATTAAGTGTTGTGGGACTTTTTTTTTAGCAAAACTGTTGTTTGAATAGCGATTTCAATATTCCTTTCATTATCTAACAAAAATAGGTTTCATTTAAGTGCTCCGTTTTTGTCAGTGACCTTGGCGATAATATCAACCTTATTTAAGTTAATATACCTTACTAGCAAAGGATGTTCTAAAGCTTAGATGGCGAACCTATGGCACATCCGAGAATTTTGCTGGCACGTCAACGATTTACAGGTGATATCCTTTGATACGCTTATAAATTATTCAACCTTTTTTTTTTAATTTTTACAATACGTACTAGTTAAATTGTGTATTGCGCGAGAGAGCAGCTATGAAGACGTGCATATGATGGTGTGGTATGAGCAAAAGATCGCTCAAACCAAAAACAAAGGCAACCGACAAGTGTTGAGTTGAAATGTTAATTATCTTAACCGAATTCCATAACATCTGAGACTGTCATAACAATGTTCACTATATATTTCTTAGTTTTAAGACATTCACGACGGAGTGTCGTTTATCATTCCGACGAAACTTCTGCTTACCGGCTAGCTTAACTCACACAAATTGTCTCTAATTGCACTATTTGTTGAGAAATATATTACACAGACTGAAAAAGTCTTTGTACCTTATTCAGAGATAAGATAAAACTATTTGTTTTTCTTGCATCCGCAGTATAATGGCTGTTGGGGAGAGCGATTGTAATTCGTGGGGAGCAAGTTACTATCCTCTCGACGTGAACATGTTTAAACATTTTTCGTGTGCGAGGTATATGCAAAACTTTTTAATGTCCTTTTTCGTAAAGTAAAATCAGGAGTCCGAGTTACACGAGGGCAAGTTATATTCTAGTGAATACGGTCACCGCCTCACCCATAAGTTGACATCCTTCTGCTCCTCAGCTGACTTCTATGGTGGATCACAATTCATAAATATTTTTCTCACTACCGTTTTTTTTTTTTTTTTTTTCAAACCAACATAATTAAAATAAATTTAATAACACAATAATCTATTTTACACTGAATAATATTAAAACTGTTTGGTGAACAGAATGGGATATATCAATGAAAATTAGCACAAATGAATTTAATGATGTTGGCCTGAGGAAACTACAATATGCTACAAGATTTGATTAGTCCAGTCATTGATAACTAATTTAAACATACTATTTTTTAAATAACTAATTAAATTAATTAAGTTAAATTAATTTTCTATTAATATTTCACCTATTAAAAACTGGCCTGCATATCAGCAACTCGATTTGTCAATTTTTGGCGCGCACAAATAAAAACGTTCGACACCACTGCATCAAAAGTATTTATCGAAATACGATGAAAAGATGAACAGGTCCCGTATTGCCCACTACGATATGCACGTTAGATGCAGAAATTCTATGGAAAAGCTAGTCAAATGTTTAAATCATGAAGTCTCTACCTAATTGAATTCCATAGATTTAAAAGAGGATTTTGAAACTGATTTAAATTCTTTAATGTTTGAAATAAAACATTGGGGTTGCCTCCCTTAAGAAATAAATTCATTACTAATCGAATTAGTTTCTCAGTGTATAAATGATAGAAGCAATGAATAATATAAGAGAATAATATAATATAAATAACATAAACATTCCAACTCAATTTGTGAAGAATGTATCTGAATATTCTCTCCCTTACAAGATTATTATACCTATTATCTTCTTCTTCTTGTGCAGCTTTTCCCACTTAAGTAGGGTCGCTGTTTGTGGTAAGTCTCCTCCACAACTTCCTGTCTTGGGCTGTAGTCAAATCCAATATCTTCATTCTCAAGTCCTCTTCCGCCATCTCTCTCCATCTCTTCTTCGGCCGCCCATGCTTCCTCTTCCCCTGCACATTCATCTGCATTACCGTTCTTCCCACATACTCTTCCTCCCTCCTCATCACATGAACAAACCATCTCATTTGCCTCCTGTATCTTTGCTCCTAAGTTTGTAACTTTCACCCTTCCCCTTACATAATCATTTCTCAGACGATCCTTTCTGGTCACACCGCACATTCACCTAAGCATTCTTATCTCTGCTACCTCCATCCTGCTGATGTTATTTTTCCTCAGGGCCACAGTTTCCATAGCATACGTCATAGCTGGTCTCACTACTATACTGTAGATTTTGCCTTTAAGATTGATCGATACCCTCTTATCGCATAGCACTCCAGCCATCTCTCTCTCCAGTTCCTCCATCCTGCTTGTATCCTACATCCCACTTTCTTTTCAGCCTCACCATCCTTTTTCATTGTTGAACCTAAGTATCTAAAGTCACTGACCTTCCTGATGACATTTTCTTCCAACTCCAGATCTGTCTCCTGGCTGCCATCCACTGCAACACATATACTCTATCTCACTTCTGCTCAGTCTCACACCTCTCTTTTCCAGTACTTACCTCCAACTTTCCAGTTTAGCTGCCACTTCTCTTGATTCTGCACAGAGCACGATGTCATCTACATACAATATAGTCCAAGGAGCGTGTTCTCTCACCTCCTCCGTCACCACATTTGTCTTCACATTTCTGTACATCTCCTGCACCAACCTGGCATATTTTTCCGGTACATTCGTCTCCCTCAAACACCTCCAGATTGCCTTGGCAATCTATCATACGCTTTCTTCAGATCAATAAATACCAGATGTAGCTCCCGTTGCTTTTCTCGAAACTTTCCAACATCTGTCGTAACCCAAAGATAGCATCTGTCGTCGATCGACCAGTCATGAAACCAAATTGTTCCTTTGCAATCTCCACCTCCTTCCTCAGTCTTCCACCAAGAACCCTCTGATCTTCATTGTGTGGGATATCAACTTTATTCCTCTGTAATTCTTACATTCCTCAGGTAAATTTTCCTGTTTATTAACTTTTATTAAACTTTTATTAACAGGTCCCACATCAGGTCAATTCCCTCTTCCCCTATTGCCTTCCATGCCTCCACTGGGATCCTGTCAAGGCCTACCGATTTTCCATTCTTCATCCTCTTTACGGCTTCCTTCACTTCCACTCTACTAATGTTCTGAATCAGCCCCTCATTAGGCTACCCATCTTCCCTGTGAATCCTTGCATTTTCTTCATTCAAAAGTCCCTCAAAATATATTCTCTATCTGTTTCTTATATCCACATCCTTCCTTAATACCCTCCTCCAGAGTCTTTGATCTGCCTCACATGTACGATGTCCTTTGAAGCCTTATTTCTACATTTTTTCCAATCGATAAATCTTTCTCTGTCCTTCCTTGTTTCTAATTGATCATAAGGGTCTTGATATGCCATGGCCTTCGCCTGTGCAACAACTCTTTTGGCTTCTCGCTTTTTCTCTCTGTACTCCTCTCTGTCCTCTTCCACTCTTTAATCGTCCCACTTTTTTTTGCCTTCCTCTTAGCCGCTACTGCATCTTGTACATTATTATTCCACCACCAACCATCATTCTGCTCTTTAATCTTTCCGGATGTTTCACCAAGCACCTCAATTGCACAGCTTAGAATTGCTTTTGAATTATGTCTCCACCAGTCTTGTACACTTTCTAGTCCATCCGAAATCCTCTCTAACACTTTCTCCCTAAAACGGTTCTGACTCCCTCTTCTTTTAAGCGAAATCATTTAATTTTCTTCCTCTCATGGCTTCCAAAGGTTCCTATCTTCGACTTTATTTTAAAGTCTGCACACAGCAGCCGGTGTTGCTGCGCCACCTGATCTGTTGGGATTACCTTGCAATTTGTTACTGCCTTAAGATGATTTCTTCTAGTCAAAATGTAATCAATTTCTGAACTATTGTTGCCACTTCTGAATGTTATCAAATGCTCTTCCCTCTTACAGAAAAAGGAGTTCACAATTGCCAGATCAAACGCTACTGCAAAGTCCAAAATCCTCTCTCCTTCCTGGTTTATTTTCACTCCATGGCCACCATGCACCCCTTCACAGTCCTTATTCTGTCTGCCTATGTGTCTGTTCAAGTCTCCTCTGACAGTCACCATCTCGTTTTCTTCCAGTTCCCTCATTTCTTCTTCTAGCACGTTCCAGAATTCATCCTTCTCTTCTGCTGTACAGCCAGCTTGTGGGACATATACACATAAGAAGATCAGTTTCTCTTCTCCAAGACCCAGTTTCATTCGCATGATCCTGTCGTTCCTCCTACCCACTTCCAGTACTTCGCACTTCGTTCTGCCACACACCACAATTCCAACACCATTTTTCCCTCTTTATTCGCTCCAGAGTAGAATAATGTATACCCATCTCCTAGTTCCTTCGCTTTATCTCCCTTCCACCTTGTCTCCTGCACGCATAAAATGTCCGACTTCCTCTTCCTCATCATCTCTGCCGCCTCTCGTCACGTCTTCCAGTCATGCTTCGAACATTCAACGTTCCCACTCGCAACATTCTCTCCATCTGCTGGGCTCGCTTCTTTAACTGCACCCGCCCTTGATGCGGTAGCCCTCGTCCACTTCTCGCAGCTGTACGACGATGTGGCTGCGCGTCGCTTAAGGGGTACGCCCTAGCCCTTGTATTAATTTCGTTTCGACTCATATGATCATAGCTAGAGTGAAGTTTTATGACCAGATGCCCTTCATGACGTCAACCTTTGCCGTTTATCCGGGCTTGCGATCGGCACCTATTGGGGCTAGCTTGCCCCCTTCAGTGGCTCCAATAGGCGAAATGATATAGGAAATATTCACCACTAGCCTTCGAATACTCTAATAGCATTGGTGGTAAGGAGCAAGAAGAGAAGAAAGAAGCAAAGAAAGAAGGGGAGAGGACCAGTCTACAGATAATATAACAGATGTATATTACATGAAGTAAGGCATGGTCCATCATCGGGTAACTCTGGTTTGCCATGCCCTTACTCACTAAAGTGAGCTCATGAGCTAATTATTATAACTATTATAAATTTGCCAATCTGTGACAAACGCAAGAAATGCATGTGAATTGTTTTCTTTTCCATCGCATTGCATTTCATTATTGAAATACAATGCGATGCTGACATGAAGTACTAAATATCAACTTGTTTTCCGATATTAATTAACTTCAATTTTTGTCATTATATTTTCGAAGCAACAATTTGCAAATTTGATTTAGGATAAAGGATCGGCCATTGAAAAACTGAACAACCATACTTTTGCGTAAATTTTATTAAATATATTATTTAAATAATTTACTCGTAAACAAACTATGCATTATTAATCTTGAAAAAACTTTCAAGTAGCCTAGTGTTATGGATGCAAATGCCATTTCCACAGAGCTACACAGGTATGCCATCATATATAAATATAAGAATGAATATAAAAATTATAAAATATGTACATATAAGTGAAAATATTAAAATTTTTTGAAATATGTCTTTGCAAATATTAATAAACTACACGATTACTTTATTTATTTCTGTTTCCTACATTCGAGATGTTGGAAAATCAACAAATTAAAATAATGCATTGTATGTATTCAGATGCATTAATAATCCTTTCTTGATCATGTTTAGTAGGTATATTTAATTACTTCTCTTTTAATTATGTATACATATGTAGAATATATCCTTTATAATTTCTTATATATTTATTATATATAAATAATTAATTACTGTGCTTTTGTTTACTTAGAGTAGACATATGATATTATTGTTTTAAAGACGTTAATTACCAAAAATTGATTTATGTTTATTAAGTAAAAAATAAAATTAATAAATTTTTCCATTTAATAAAATATTAATTAGTTTTCTTCTGAATTTTCTTCCTGATCAGCTACTGCTGCACCTGACTTACATTTTTTACTCTCTTATGGTATCTTCATCGTTCTCCGAAACACTCCTTAAAGAAAACTCACATTTTTCATTTATCTTCAATTTTAATGGAATCGTTTCGAAACGGAGTTATTTTTGCGTTTATTCGAAATGATATTCTTTAGGGGGTCTTCAGTCAAATTATTTCTCTTTTGAACGCTGAGTAACACTGGCTTGGAGTAATTCATTTGGAAAGAAAGTTCTGAAAAGCCCAGGAAATTCGTGTGCTGTTGAACTTTGCCTGAAGAGATTGGCTCTTTGAAGATAAGAAAGAAGCAAAAGAAAAGAAAATGCCTGGGAGATTGAAAAGATTCCATGTTATTGCAGAGCAGCTCTGATATTTGATAGTTAAAGGATATAAATATTCAAAGTCTTTGAAAGAAAAAAAAAATTCAAATCTCTTACGAGTATTTAGAAGATAAATATGCTTAAAAATATTCGTTTGATGGAAGTTGTTTATTTAAACATAAACTGCTGTGAATGTTTGTTCATGCGAATAAAGACCTTTTTTTAAAGCTTATGTAAAGACATTTATTAAAACAAATAAGTCCGGATTAATATACAAAATTGTGAACTGCTTGGACTGTACGTTTCTAACGAGGGTCAATGTCACTCGGATGAATGGTATTATTTCTTTATTAATTCAAGTTATCTCCGACTTCTTATAAAAATATCAAACTAGAAAATATGAGATATCGCGGTTGGAATATTATTTACGGCCTGCAATCAAAAGTTCCATTTAACAAAAAATCAGGGGAATTAAATCTCACTAAATGCAGTCGTGAACATTTCTAAATGCATTACTGGTGAAGAGCTTCTGAAAAACTAGATTTAATAAATTTAGACAAGGATATCATGAAGTCGACTGAAGAACTAATTTGTAAATTCAACTCACCGCTAAGTTTATCCATCTAATTATAAAATGGTAATTTTCGAAAGGACCTCCAAATCTTAAGCAATTTTCCTAAATAGAAATTCATTTGTGAGACGTCCATTGCAACAGAAATTTCTTTACTGCTGGTTATGCAAATTTGTATGAGTGAAGAAAGTTCCGATAAATGTATCCTCTGTTTCGAAACTAATTACTTTCCTAAGAGTTGGTTTAAGATATTACGGTTCCCCTCGAGACTTCAGAATTAAATGATCATGTCTTCTAAACTTGGCTTCTAAAAATATATCCGCAGAAACTAAACTCTCTTCAGATTGAAAGAGTTCCTTTGTTTTATGAAAAATTTAGTTTTATTATAAGAAGAAATAGAACAATATGTGAGTGTGTTATTTTGCTCCCGATTGGAATGTGATGCATAGAAAAAATTAGCGTTGTTTTTATTATAATTTTCAAATAAAGTATTAACATTTTAAAAATTTGAATTCATTTGTATACCTAAAAATATGCACCAAGTACGTCGTACTGAAATAAGTTCTATAGAAAGCTTGCTTAGAGAAAAGGGTTCCAGAGGTGTAAGTTTGAACTCCACCGATTTAGGTAATCTCTCTCTCTCCCTCTCTCTTTACGCTTTCAGTGGAAGAACCAGCTGTTTCTTCCAGTCTTTACCTGAATGAAAGTAAAGTCATTGGTGATTGGAATACTTCGGTTTAATTTTCCTGAGATGATCGCATGGAGCATGACTTTCGCAATCTTCATTCTGCGACCTTATTCGGTGCTTTAAAAGAATGATAAACTGCTCCCAGCGGATTCCCATAAAGCAGAACGAGCCTTCTTTAGTTACGGACGACCAGAATTAGAAAACGGTTTAGATGTTTGTTGGATGGCGTACTTTTCATCACTCGCACTCGTCTGCTGCTTTGCGGAAATAATTTCTGGTAAAGAATTCAACTCACCTTCGCCTGCACCAGTGACGCTATCGACTGGCCTTGAAACCCTTCGCTCAGTCGGTGAATTTCAACAAAGTTCGGTCATTCTAGCGGGGAGAAATGAGACGAATTTACCACCTGAAATGGCTTCCTTTGATCATCATTTGCCCGCCGACAAATCGCGAGAGTCTTTCCGACGAAGAGACTGGAAACCCAGTGGAACTTCATCACCACACTCCTGCCTAGAAGAGAGAGAGAGAGAGAGAGAGAGAGAGATTTAATTAATTTCGTTGTTAGCAAAAATGAAATTATGATTACTCCAGTGATTAATGTATTGACGGAACACTCTAATTATTTAAATTAATGACTTTGTAAGCGTATCCCAAAATTTTAATTCTGTTACTAGATGAGGCTTATATAAAAAATCGAATGCGTAATTAGCCAATTTTATTCTGGTTTTGTAGAGTAGAAGTCAATATCTGATATCTCACAGTTAAATTACAATAAATGTAATCTGTTAAATTTCGCTTTTAAAACAATTGGTGAATTCAAGTTTCTGTCTTTTTTTATTATTTATTTATTTGTTGTTTGCTATGTGCTGTGTTTATACAGTTTCGATTTATCGGCTACAGCAGAATTTTATCTTATTTTAGAGGGCATTCTAGTGAAATTATACCTTTATCTCGAAACTAAGACTATTAAATGATAGTAAAAAATAGTTGTACAGTGTTCTGTGCGCGAAAGCCTGCACAGAACACTGTACAACATTTAGCACTGATAATAATTTAATGTTATATTTAATTATTTCTGGAGTTATTAATCTTATTAGTTTAAAATTGGATTAATTTTTATTTTTGAAGATGCTGCGATTTTAATCTAAAGTTTCTTTAAAACAGCCTTCTTTTTGTACATTCCTACTTTTTTCAATTTCCAGTAAGGTCTACGAACCTATAAATAAAAAACGGGAAAAATTATTTTATTTTTTATTTTATTTTAATTTTTCAAAATATTTTATGCATTCATTATAACACTTTAACAAAAATCAAAAATACATTTTATAAAAATTGTCCCAGTTTGTGTTAAAAAATAACATCGTTCCTTTATTGTTATTCATTAGAACTACGAGGGTGGTCTGAAACGTTCTCGGCCTCGACAATAGATGGCAACACAATCGGCACGATTTTTTTTTCTAAGTTGGTATATCTGTCATAAGCATCCATGTGAAACTGCAAGTCATTCTGTCAAGGTGTTTATTTATACAGTTGTCTGAAGCAAAAGTGTTGTCTGTATCCGTTGAAATAAATTAAATTAAGTATCGTGCTGTTATAAAATTATTTGTAAAAGACGGTTTAACGCCAAAAGAAATTCATTTGAAGTTCATAAAAGTTTATGCGCACTTTTCTCCTTCGCTTTCGACAATTAAGATATGGACTGCCGAGTTTAAACGTGGCCGAACTAGCCTTGAGATGATCCACGTGAAGGACGTCCAAAACGTGTAACACCAGAAATCATTGATCAAGTGCACGATATGGTATTGGATGACCGCGATTCAAAGTGAGTGAAATTGCTGATACTGTAGGCATTTCAAAAGAAAGTGTAAGATATATTTTGCATGAAGAATTGCAAATGAAAAAGCTTTGCACAAGAAGGGTTTTTGATCTACTGTGCTGCGCTTGCCGCACAGTAGATCAAAAACGCATTTTCATGAAAATCTCTGAACAGTTCTTGGAGCGTTTTAACAAGAATAAAGCTGAATTTGTTCTTCGATATATTGCTATGGATGAGACTTATATTCACCATTACACCACAGAATCCAAACAGTAGTGAAAACAGTGGACAGAAGCCGGTTATTCAGCGTCAAAGAAAACAAAGTTGGGTCCATCAGCAAGAAAGGTCATGGCATCGGTGTTTTGGGATGCTAAACGCGTTATGTTTATTAATTATCTTGAAAATGGTAAAATATTAACCGGGAAATATTATTCGGATCTTTTAACCAGACTAGACGAAAAAAATCGTTGGAAAAGACCTGGTTTGCAGAAGAAAAAAATCACCTTTAATCAGGACAATGCACCTGCCCACAAAGGTGTTTTGGCAATGGGAAAATTAAGGAATCTGCACCATGAATTGTTGGCACATCCACCCTATTCCCCAGATTCGGCTCCCTCTGACTTCTGTCTCTTCCCACAACTAAAACTGTTCCTCGCTGGTCAGCGTTTTTCTTCGAATCGAGAGGTGATTACAGCTGTCGAGGGGTATTTTGCAGACCTTACTGAGAATCAATACAGGGGCGGGACAATGGCGCTGGAGCATCGCTGGAATAAATGTATTAGTCTTAAGGGAGATTATGTTGAAAAATAAAAAATAATTTTGAAATTATAAATTCGTTTTTTCATTGTTAGGCCGAGAACTGTTCAGACCACCCTCGTAATAAGATATAAAATTATTGCTTTTTAAAATCAGTGAATTTTCTTGAATCTTTCTTCATTGCAAGCAGTTATTTCAAGTAACCTCAAATTATTCTACCTTAATTTTTTTGGACGATCATTTAAGAAAACTTCCTGGAGAGCAACGGTACGTATTTTTTTTCTTTTCTTTTTTTATTGATAAAATTATGATGTCTGTATTATCATATAATTTTGGTAATAATATTAATAGTGGTTTATTTTAATTAACATTATTGTGATCTTAGCAAATAATTTTGATGATTATTTTATATTAAAATATAAAATATTTATGTTTTATATTAAAATATTTTAATATTAATATTAATAAATATTTTTACTAAATATTAATAGACATTTTAAAATGTAAGAATGATGTTGAACTTTTCGACAAGAAATTTGTTCTTTAAATCAGTTAGGATAGCAATGACTTACTTCTGAATGCTGTAAATGCTTCAAATATTCTAATTAGATTATTTAATTACATCCACTAATTAAATAGATTATTAATAATTAATCGGCAAAGCGCTTTCGTAAGCATTAATCTGCTGCATACGAAACAAGGAGGAGAAGAAGGAGTATGGGATAAGGAGGAGAACTCCAAAGGGAACCGATGGCAATGCTGTAGCCAATGAAGCTTTAACTGAGGATTGGCTATTGTCGTTACCCCGCCATGACCAGAGCTCATAGATCAATAACACCCCATCCATACATTTTGTTCTACAGGAAACAGGGAATATGAAAATCATTCTTGCTTCATCCATCTATCCTCCCCAACAAAGGTAATGGATGGCAATACTGTAGCCAATGCAGTTTTAACTGATGCTCGGTTAATGCTGTTACCCCGCCAAGACCAAGGCTTATAGTTCAATAACACCCCATTCATACATTTTCTTCGACAGATAAAGGGGAATATGAAAAGCATTTTTCAATAATTATATTTCTGCGTTTACAATTTTGGATTGATAACTGAGTTTGACTTTGTAATGTTTCTGTATTCTACGAGTAGTTTGTCTTAAATCTTGAGTGTTGTAGGTTTTCTGATCTAATCGTCTGAATGCATTAAAGTGTTTCCTTAAGACTGTTAGTTCGTCATCCCACCAGTGTATTTATTTTCTACCATCGATCTTTAACTTCTTAGATATTCTGAGTGTTTTGTTGCAGTATTTTTTTCGATCAAGATGAGAACACTCAGACGATGTCATCCAGATAGTTAAGTTCTTGCACTATTGCTCGCTGGTTGCAACAAACTGATGTTTTGTGATTAAGTTGCAAATTCTCCTTTCAATGCTTTTGCGAATGTGTCTAGTTTGGTTTTCGTAGTGATTTACTTAAAGTTACTACAGTAGTATAACTTGTGTATTGAGTTTAGTGTCTGTGTTTTCTTTGTAGAGAAAAAAGCTGTCTTTCGTAGATTTGATGTGTTCGTGTTGTGTAGGATGATTTATTATCTTCAGTTCTTAAAATGTTTATATGGATTAATATATAAGAGGAGATTGTAACGTATTTCACCCAGAATATATTCAAATTTTGAGTTGAGAATAATTTATCATAAATTGGTGCAACAGTTTATTTTCTATGTGTAAATACATCACCTAAACATAACGTATAACGCTACTGTCAGGGTGGGTGAAGCAAAAATGCTTTTCATTTTCCCCTTTGTCTATAAAGGAAGTTCTTTGGGAAAGGGAGTTTTGTGAGCTTTAAGCTCGCCCGCAGCTGTGATCAGTTGTGAGTAGAATAGCCTTTGGTCTTTTGTATTTCTGATATTCTGTTTCGTTGTAATTGACAGCTTCTACGATCAGCGGGTTGGAATGTGAACTTGACTTGACGAAGAATTTTTTTGCGAGATCGCGGAGAAGGAGGAAATGTATGTAATGCCGGTTTCTCGGTGAATCTGTGAATTTCTGATAAACCACAGGGCGTCCAGGATCATCCTTAGGCACTTATTTTGGATTCTTTGTAGTTTTGAAATGTTTGATAGTGAAGTGTGACTCCGTGCCAGTGTGGCGTAGGTAAACACTGGCGTAGGTAATCATCCGGTAAAGTAGTAATTTATTTTGTAAGTTCAGTTTACTCTTCAGTTGAACATTGGGTAGAGCTGACCTATAGCTTTGGATGTCTTGGAGCCAATGAGATTGATGTGTTTGCTAAAAAGGAGTTACTTGTCCAATAATACCGTAAGGTATTTGGTCTCAGATTGTCATGTAATCTTTTGACCAGAGAGTAAGATGTCTTCTTCAATGCAGACCTTTTTTATAAAGACCAACATGGCTGAGCTTTTGAGGGGGTTTACTTGAATACTCCAGTTGGTGAACCATTTTTTCAGTGCGTTGATATTTCCTTGGAGTGTACTGATTGCCAGGCGAGGGCTGAGAGACCTTGCTAGAATACCGGTGTCGTTGGCATAAAGGGCGGTAATTGTTTTTCGTTAATTTAGAAGGATGTCTGATACGTAAATTGTGAATAGTAGCGGGGCCAGAAGGGAATCTTCCAGTACACCAGCTAGAATTTTCCGCATTGATGAAACAATTCCGTTAAGCTTTACTCGCATGTATAGTCCTTATAAGGACTGGCTTAAAGTGGCGAAGCAAGAATGTTTTTCATATTCCTCATTATCTGTAGAGAACAGTGTAGGGATAAGGTGTTATTGAGCTATAAATCTCTGATCATGGCAATAGGGTAAGAGCAATAGCCGAGCCTCAGTTAGAACTTCATTGGCTACAGCATTGCCATCCATTACCCTTCCAGGGTACCCATTTTAGTCGCCTCGTGCGAAATGCATGACATACATTAGGGCTTACAAATAAGTAAAGCCGTCTCTAAAAATTAAGACGACCTCTAGACCACTCAATAGTGGCCGAAAGACCGTCTAACTCAGCGTTGGCTCCGCTCAGTGACGCCCCCCACTACCAAGTAGAACAGCTGATATTCCAGGGAGAGGCATCCATGGATAAGGCCCCTCACGGTCCATGACGTAGTACACCCCCATAAATTCAAAATGCTCTCTCAGGGGAACCACCCGAAATCTAAGCCCCCCCTTACCGGGAGCAAAATTCCGGAAGAAAACCTGAGAGAATAACTCTGCGTCCATTTAGTCGCCTCTTACGACACGGATGGATTTACGTTAGGGCTATTCTTATCCCGGCCACCACAAGGGTACTACTCCCATGTGTCCTTATAAGGACTGGCTTAAAGGGGCGAAGTAAGAATGCTTTTCATCTTCCCCATTATTTGTAGAGGACAGTGTAGGGATAAGAAGTTATTGAGCTATTATAGCTCTGATCATGGCAGGAGGGTAACGGCAATAGCTGAGCCTCAGTTAGAACTTCATTGGCTACAGCATTGCCATTCATTACCCTCCAAGGGTATTAATCATCGCATCTCATGGTCGATTAACTCTTATTCCTTATACTCCAATGTGTCCTTATCCTTATAAGGACTGGCTTAGAGAGGCGAAGCAAGAATGCTTTTCATCTTCCCCGTTATCTGTAGAGGACTGTGTTATTATAAGAAGTTATTACGCTATTATGGCTCTGATCATGGCAGGAGAGTAACAGCAATAACCGAGTTTCAGTTAGAACTTCATTGGCTACAGCATTGCCATCCATTACCCTCCAAATATATTAATCACCGCATCTCACGATCAATCAATCTGTCGCTACCACTTCAATGTGTCGTTTTATATAGTCTTTATAAGGACTGGCTTAAAGGGGCGAAGCAAGAATGCTTTTCATGTTCCCCGTTATCTGTAGAAGAAAGTGTATGGATAAGGTATTATTGAGCAATTAAAGCTCTGATCATGGCAGGAGGGTAACAGCAATAACCGAGCCTCAGTTAGAACTTCATTGGCTACAGCAATGCCATCCATTACCTTCCAAGGTATTGGATTGAATGAATCAATCACCGCATTTCACAGTCGATTGATTCCTCCATTGGATTGAATCCTTATAGTCTTTATAAGGACTGGCTTAGAGGGGCGAGGCAAGAATGCTTTTCATCTTCCCCGTTATCTGTAGAGGACAGTGTAGGGATAAGGTGTTATTGAGCAATTAAAGCTCTGATCATGGCAGGAGGGTAACAGCAATAGCAGAGCCTCAGTTAGAACTTCATTAGCTATAGCATTGCCATCCATTACCCTCCAAGGGTATTGGATTGAATGAATCAATCACCGCATCTCACGATCGATTGATTCAAAAAATCGCCCCATTGGATTGAATCTAAACTGAAACGATTAATATTTCTGTTGTGTTTACTATTAATTATGGTGTTTACTTTATTTTTAATTTTTTATAATTTTGGACTCTCTTAAAATTGCATTTTCTTAATATGTTTTGAAATGTTTAAGATTCTTTTCTGTTTTAAATAAATCAGTTATTGACAAATAACCGAAGTTTATGTCATACTATATGATATTGTAGGAATTACCGATATATCCAGAGTATTTATGTTTATCTAAATATATTCACTTCTTAAATAATTTTCCTCTTCTATTTATATCAAATTGATGTTCCAGTATAATATGCATCTGGCATACTACCAAGTATCAATATTTTTGGACGCAGTCCCTCAGAGAGATGATGGACAGTCGGATAAACATGGGTGTTGTAATCGGAAAGACCTGTTTCTATCTTTCTCTCTCTCTCTCTCATTTAAACAAGGATAAAAAAAAAGTAAACAATTTAATTTCAAATGAAATTGCACTTGATGTTATCATACTGATGTGGATTTTTTCCCCTATCGGTAATTCTAAACAACACAGTCTCGATCGTCTATTCTCTTTCATTTCACTTATATTTTACAAAATACGATCTCATATGGAGTAATATTTGATGAAATTATACCATCAATTACCGTAATTGATTTTATCTGTTAGCTCACAAAATTAATTAAAATTATTGGAAAAATATTTCTAAATTCCCTAAAAATCTGGAATGAATGCTTTGTATTTTCTTTCCTTTTATATCTCGTGATTATGTTTTACAGTAAAATAAGCATTCATAAAAATGATATTCAAATAAAATTTGCATTTTCTCCTTATAAGGCATTTCCTCTTTTTAATGCTATTCATTTTACATACCTTTTATTTAATTAACCAATAAGTTTATTTTTAAAATTTAAACAGAATGAGTTGCGCATATTAATTGCAATTTTAGTAAATCAATAAAAAAATTTCTTACACATACAGAACTGTATATATGCATAACTGTGTGTATATATTTATTTATATTTATATGTTTATATAGGTCTATGCACATATTTGATAAATTCAGTACCCATGTTTATTATTTATGCCCAAATTCTTCGTGCATCTGAAGGTTGCATTCATACTATGGCCTCTTCCAGCCTCAGAAGTTAGAACTTCATTGGTCTCTTCAATGGATACAATGTACCCCCCCCCCTTTCTCGGGTCACTTATATATATATATATATATATTGAAGCACTCGTTTTCGCAATTTTCGTATATGTTTTTCTTCAACATGCTCCACTAGACTATGGTTATATTTCCTTATTATTATTTAGTGATATATTTTAATTTCTCATTTTGGCTGCTATTAATCTTTGTTTAACTTTCTGGTTTCTTGTGATATTAATGTAATGTTATTTATTACTATTTTTCTTCTAGTTGGTTTTTGAGCAATATTAAAAATGTATTGTTTTTAATATTGCTGCAGAGATCTCATTCCTAAATCTTGAGCAATTTATTTAGGTTTAAAATAGTTTAATGAAGATGATCTTCTGAATCTGTAATTATCATCATTTGGGCATCACTAAAAAGGAGTGTGTTTAAGTACACCTTTGAGCATAGTATAATCCTATGATGGCTTTTCTATTCCATCTATTCCATTCTAATCCTTTTTAAGTATATATTAAATATAGTTGCACATAATAGACATCTCTCTAACTTCCTCTCTCTCTCTCTCTCTAAGACAGTAATTCAGCGTTTAATGTTATGCGTATCATTGAACTCTCTCTCTCTCTCTATATATATATATATAAATTTTGGAAAATTTTGGTGCTGTTTAACGAGTAAAATGCATTAATTTGCATTATCGCATTTCTTGTGAGCGATCATGTAATAAAATGAAAGTCTGTGAGATTTCTTATCATTCGTAGACGAACTGCTTTTCGATGCCTCTTACCTTACGCGAGCGTGCTTTGTTAGTCAAACTCTATTATCAGCAGAACAATAGTGCTAGTGCTTTTCTTCGTGATTTTTGGCGCATGAAAAATTTACGAAAAGGACCGATTAGAGTAACAAACTTACGAAAACTTATTCGGCGATTTAAAACTACTGGAACTCTAGCAGTGCAAGTAGGCGGGAGAGGCAAAGCAATCACCAACAAGTTGAACTAGTTGCAACTGCTATTGTGGAAAACAGGAGATGACGAATGTGCAGGGTACCAGCAGTGCACGAGCAATATCACGGCAAATGGATATCGCATACATAACGGTGTGAAAAATCCTACATCAGATGTTGAAGTTTTATCCCTATAAAATTAGTCATGTTCAAGAATTGCGCCCTGGTGATGCGACCACACAAATCGACTTATCTTTGAGATGCTTAGCGCGCATGGAAGTGGATGATGAATGGCCGTGGCAGATTTTATGGAGTGAGAAAGCGCACTTTTATTTGAACGGTGATATTAACACAACTGTCGAATTTGGGCTGCAACTAATCCGCACGTGTGTCTGCAGATGCCTATCCACTCGCTCAAAATCACAGTGTGGTGCGGATTTACGGCATCTTTTATCATCGGTCCATACTTTTACCAGGAAAATCGCCAAAATGGACTAATGACCTGTTCCGTCAATGCTAACAGGTATGCCAATAACCAATATCCAATTTGCTGCAGCTGTGGAACCACAGAACTTTGTGGTTCCACAACTACAGCAAAGAGGATATCTCGATTCGACCATCTCCATGGAGGATGGTGCACCACCTACATCGAACTTCAGGTACAGTGTGTTTTGCGACAACATTCTTCTGACAGAAGAATCGTTAGTCGTGCATTTCCCACGCCATGGCCACCGAGATCGCCTGATCTCAATCCTTGTGACTTTTGGCTGTGGGGATTTCTTAAAAGCATTGTGCATCAAGGACATGTACCCGATATTCCAACTTTGAAAGATCGAATAACGTTACACGTAAGACAAATGAATCCGATATGTTGTGAGCCACTGTGGAAAATGTCGTGCATCATATGCAGTTCCTGGAACATCAGAATGGTGGTCATATTGAACCTCATTTGTAATTACCAATAAACGTCATGAAATTGATGTGTACTGTCTCTCATTTGCCATTTAGTCATTCATTAGTCACACTGTAAAGATTTTTGTCACGAAGACTCGCGAATTCTCTTTAAACTGTGTACTGGTGGCAAGGAGGCGCGGCAGTCGTAACAACGAAAGCAGACGACGCTTTGGACTTCTATTAGCAAAGTTTCCGCCGAGTGGCATCCATTTTTGTTTTTTTAGAATGAGCCCGAAGGGAGAGAACAAGTACAACATTAGTGTTTGAAAGCAAATATAATTTTCTAGTTAGATCATATACCACAGTATAATAAGTCATCGGCATTGCAAAAAAGAGCTATTTCAGCGAGCATTCATTCTGCGTAATGATCAAGACTTTAACAGCTTTACCATTCATCACGAGTCCGAGTTTTACTGGCGCAGCCGACAGGATCTACAAGGTGGGAGCAATTCGTTATGTAAATGCATGCTCCCATGTTTTAGAGTTCTATTTTGATTATTTGGGCGAAAGTCTGTTTTAATACAAAACAAAAAAAAATTGCGTTCGGAGTTTGTTCCATCCTGGAACAGTAGTAGTTTTGATTTCTCGCCAGAGAAAGAATACATCAGTATTCAAATTTTGTTCCATCCTGGAACAGTAGTATATAGTTTGAATAAAAGAAAAACACGCCAGTGTTCAAGCTATATTTTCGTCCCAGATAAATCAGAATAGTTTTTTTTTTCATTTTAAATTTATTTTGTTCTGTTCTGCATTTACCGATTTGTCCTTTTTTGCATGTTTGTTCCATCTTGGAACAGTCAGTACTTGTGAATTCTCGCCAGAGAAGAAAGAACATGACAGTGTTATCATAGTTCATTTTTGCATACTGTTTTAATAGTTCTGTTTCGAGATTTAAGTTATTATATAGTAGCAGTGTAAAATCGAAACTATTTCTTTTTTGTTTGGTTTTGTTTATATATATATATATATATATATATATATATATATATATATATATATATATATATATATATATATATATATATATATATATATATATATATTGTGTATATAGAGAACCAAAAATTGTGTACTTGAAGTTTTTATCTCATAATATTGTAAGATTTATCTATGTTTACAAATGATATGTTGAATTTAGTTATGAGTCCCATAATCGCCAAATATATACATCTCTTTCTGGGCATTTAAAAAAAAAATTGCAATTGATTCCTTTTTAAGGGTGATTTTTTTTTTAATAGTAAAGAGAGTTATTGTTAAGCACCATGGCTTATTTAACCAAAGGTAGAAAGGAAGATTTACGTAAAGTGGCTGAAGAATTGGGAGAGAAGCCAACTGTTGAAAGGAAAGTGATAGATCTTAAAATGATTATTATGGGAAATAAATTTTATGAAGAAGAATTTGTTAAAGGGATGTTGGAGACGATTATTAGTACCAAACTCAAGGAAGAACTGATGAAGAAGGAAGAATTAGAATCTCAACAGCAGAAGGAAGAACTAGAAGCCCAATGCCGGAAAGATGAATTGGGAGCCCATCAGAAAAGAGAACAAATGGAGTTCGAGTTGAAGAAACTGGAAATTGAAGAGTGTGTTCAACCAACCTCAACTCCAGTATCCAGTGACAATAAACCATATTGTCTTGAGCTAATTAAGCTAATGCCTAGGTTTAGATTACAAGAGGATGACATTGTGATATACCTATCCCTGTTTGAAAGACAAGCTAAGAGAACCAAAATAGATGTTAAAGACTGGATATCATGTCTCTTGACTTTGTTACCATTTGAGATTGTCCAATTAATTGGTAGAGAGTCAGAAGAAAATTGCGAAGATTATGAATATATTAAAACAATTCTACTAAAGAGATTTAGACTGAATCCTGAAAGTTTCAGAAAAAAGTTTGTGATGCACCAAAAGGTTGCTGAAAAATCTTGGAGGGATTTCTGTTATGAAATAACTAATTATTTCGAAGAGTGGATTGGTGGCCTTGATATCAAGGATTTTGAAGGGTTAAAAGATCTAATTATTACGGATCAATTGAAGAAGAAAGTACCACATGAAGTGAGAGAACATCTCTTAGACGACTGGGCAAAATTCGTTTCTCCAACCAAGTTAGCTGACAGATTGGACAAATACGACAGTGTTTGTAGTACATCAAGGAAGCCCATTGGAGATATTCTGAAGGACAAGGTTACTGAAAGGTTTAGACCTTATACTCCACCTGCTGAGTGAACATTCAAGAATAAGTTATTATCTCCCTCTCAAAGTCCACCGAGATGGTATCAGCCGCGGCGAATTGATGATTCATACAAGCCTCACTACAAACCAACTTGTTTTACTTGTAGAAAGGAAGGTCATATCGCCAAGTTTTGTATGAAAAATAGTCAGCCAAAAGGTACTTCTCCTACAGCACACAGTAACCTAGTTCAAACGTCTACCACTGGGGATGACGATTAATCAGGTGTGCTGACTGCCAAAATTTCCATTCCAGTATCCAAATCAGTGGACATTGATCGAAACGTAGATGATTTGAATGTCGTCAAAGTCAAATATGGAAGTAGAGTGAGTTTTAAATGGAATAATAGATACGGGAGCACAAATATCGGTAGTGCGCGAAGATTTAGTGGCAGATACGCCCCATGATGGAGAAAGTAAGATAGAAATATCTTCTGCTTTCGGAGAAAATGAAATAACACCCTTAAGACTTTTGGAAATGAAAATTGATGATAATTTACATGGTAATGTTCCTGTCACCTGTGCCGTCTCAAGAAGACTGGTTACCGATCTGCTACTGAGCTTCTCTGCCTATGAAATACTGGTCGAAAGCGTCGAGCTACATGAGAGTAGTCATCATTGGGAGACACCAGTTCTGAAATCAAAAGATTTAAGTGATAACCTGTCAGAAGATGATGAAGACGAAGACATACCTTCGAAAATAACCAGTACAGCATTGGCAGTAAGTACGATAGAGTCCCCACCAGGTGCAGAAAATGAGTGTATACCCGAAAAAACAAAATTCGAATTCGGCAAACTTCAAAAGGAGAATGAGACGCTTCGAAGGTGTTTTGAATGGGCAAAAAGGCAGAAAAATTCCTATGCGTTTGACAATGGGGTTCTGCTTCATAACGAACATATTTGTGGCGAGAATATTAGACAAGTGGTGCTACCGCGTGTGAAACGAGAAAATGTCTTAAAGATGGCACATGAAATCCCTCTTGCTGGCCATCTCGGCGAAAAGAAAACCCGTCAGCGAATCAACTACTCATTCGTTTGGCCTGCCATTAAACAAGATGTGAAAAAATATTGCGAAAGCTGCAAGGAATGTCAAATGAGAAGGACTGCTACATATAGAGATAGAATCCCCATACAACCTATCGTCAGACCAGAAACTCCGTTTGAGGTATGGAGCGTGGATTGTGTCGGACCGTTAGAACCTCCATCGGGAAGAGGACATCGATTCATAATATGTGTTGTTGATTTATGCACTAGATGGGCCGAAGCCATACCTGTCAAGGAAATAAGCTAAAACCACATGTAACGTTCTGATGAGGATTTTTACTCAGACTGGATTTCCTAAAATGCTCTGTACCGACCAAGGTACGAATTTTACATCTAAACTCACACAAGCTTTTGAAGATCTGCTAGGCATAGCTCCACGTTTTTCCACTCCAGGACACCCTGCGAGTATGGGGGCTGTTGAACGTTGGAACAGAACTTTAAAAGAGATGATGAATAAGAATATACAGGAACATGGAAGAAACTGGGATTTACATCTTCCCTATCTTCTATTCGCATACCGAGAAGTACCACATAGCACTACTGGGTTATCACCTTTCCAGTTGGTATATGGAAGATTACCTCCAGGCCCCTTATCTTTGTTAAAGGAAATTTGGACTGGTGGACGAGGCATCTCAACCACTGCCTCTCGCTCGATTGAAAATTATTTACAAGAGCTTCTTGAAAATCTAAGAAAAGCTCACGAAATTGCATCCGAGAAGGCCAAAGGGTCTCAAGAACAATAGTCCTCTAGATATAATCTTCGTTCCAAAGAAAAATCCTTCATTGTTGGTGAAAGGGTTTTAGTGTTGTTACCTTCATCCTCTCATAAGCTTCTAAATACTTGCACAGGACCTGCTACAGTCTTCCAACTTACTAGACCACATTCTGCGAAGGTTGAGATGAAGGATGGAAGTATCAGGGAGCTCCATATAAATAAGCTTCGACCATATATTCAAAGAATTAATCATGTCGGTCTAGTTTTCGAACTAGATGAAGATTTCGGAACACTCCATTATGCACCCGCTGACAAGATGAATAAATCAGTTGAAGATATTAGGAAACACTTTGAGGATATGAAAGCTCTCTTGACGGTAGCACAAAAACAAGAACGTTTTGACATCCTCCGGAAATAGGCAGATGTTTTTAGTTCCAAACCTGGTCATGCCAAAGTTGACGGACACTCCATCAAAGTTACAGAGAACTCTTCCCCTAAGAGACTCAAACCCTATAGGGTGCCAATCACTCTACAAAAGGAAGTAGATCGACAAGTCAAAGAACTGTTAGATATGGGTCTCATTGAGTCAAGTGTCAGTGAATGGGCTCATCCCGTGGTTTGTGTGGCTAAGAAAAATGGAAGTGTCAGACTATGCATTGACTTTAGATTGCTAAATAGTTTTACTATTCCAGATGCTTATCCAATGAAAATAGCTAGAGATTTATTATTTGAGGTAGGACAAGCAAGATTTATCACTGTAGTTGACCTCACCAAGGGATATTGGCAAATCCCTATGGAAAAGGAAGCAAAGCCCTTCACCGCATTCGTGACGCATTCTGGTCACTATCAACGGAACGTTTTACCGTTTGGAATGAAGAACGCTGGAAGCACATTCCAGAAATCATTAGATAAAGCACTAGCTCCTCATAAGGCATACTGCCGATCTTATATCGACGATTTGCTATATTTTCTAAAACATGGTCTGAACATCTCACCCATATAGATGAAATCTTCAAAACATTAAGAGAGGTGGGTTTAACAGTAAACCTAGAAAAATGCGAATTCGGGAAAAATCAAGTGAAGTTCCTAGGTCATTTGATTTGATCCGGTCAACATTCCCCGGACCCAGAGAAGGTCGAGGTTATAAAAGGTTTAGCGACACCAGCGACAAAGAAGGAAGTAAGAAGTCTACTTGGGCTGGCTAGCTACTACCGTGACTACATACCACGATTCTCCCAAATTGTATTACCACTGACAAATCTGACTAAGAAAAGTGTCCCAAACAATATTCCTTGGACTACTGATGCTGATGAAGCTTTTACGAAACTTAAAGAAGAGCTTATAAAAATGCCTTCTTTGCATACTCCAGATCTCGACAAGCCGTTCCAGTTGTATACGGATGCATCAGCAACAGCAATTGGCCCATGATTAGCTCAAAACAACGAACAAAGGAAAGAATTGTCCATTGCTTTCTTCAGTAAGAAACTAAATTCCTGTCAAATGAAATGGTCAACCATTGAAAGGGAAGCTTTTGCGTCTTGAAGGCGTTGAAAAAGTTTGACACATGGGTATTTGGTGCTGAAATACAGGTAATTTCAGATCATAACCCTCTGACCTATCTAACTAAAAGTGCCCCTCCTGGTGCCAAGTTGTCCCGATGGGCTTTAGCCCTACAACGTTATAATATGACCGTTACATATAGAAAGAGTAGTCGTCATGGTAACGCTGATGCCCTTTCCAGATTAAAAACTGATATAATTAATTAATGTTATTGGCTTGTTTCTTAATAATGATTATATATTTTCTTGATGTTTAGTTAATGATGATTATATAGTTTTTTTTGTTTTGTTTGTTTGGGGGAGCTGAATCGCACCATAAAGCTCTCACCTCATTTCTTGTATTTTAGAGTCAATTACTCGCCTGAGTTTTTTTTTTTAGATGCAACATCGACACTCCTGTGACGGATGTGCTTCCTCCAAAGGGAGTTGTAAAGATTTTTGTCACGAAGACTCGCGAATTCTCTTTAAACTGTGTACTGGTGGCCAGCAGGCGCGGCAGTCGTAACAACGAAAGCAGACGACTCTTAGGACTTCTATTAGCAAAGTTTCCACCGAGTGGTATCCATTTTTGTTTTTTTAGAATGTGCCCGAAGTGAGAGAACAAGTACAACATTAGCGTTTGAAAGCAAATATAATTTTCTAGTTAGATCAACCACAGTATAATAAGTCATCGGCATTGCAAAAAAGAGCTATTTCAGCGAGCATTCATTCTGCGTAATGATCAAGACTTTCACCTGCTTTACCATTCATCATGAGTCCGAGTTTTACTCACACCTACTAAAATTAGTTTGCCAGCGCCAAAATGTCCCCTGTTGGCGACTTTTGGTACTATTTTTCCCCATTAAATCGAATCCCCATGTTCCACTGTGTACGTCTACCGAATACATTTAATCCAATACAATACTCGCTAGAGGGCTCTGAACACTTGACGTTATTTTATAATCACCCGGTATATCGCAATCTCGAGATTATCAGCTATGCTGACTCGGTATGTAGATATGTTCACATTATTTACTGACTGAACTCTGAGAATTAGAAAAAAACAAATTAATTTAATTTAACACACAACATGTTTCGTCGGAATGCCGACTTCTTCAGACGTGTGAACATTAAAAGCAAACATAAAAAACACCGTAAAGATACATTGTACCACTACAATAACAGCCTATTGGCATCCCAGGGTCTGGCTCCCACTGATGAGACCTGAATAAAGGTCGAGATCGGTCTAGGTAGTGGCGCTTCTCTTAATGCATAGCATCATATATGTCCGAGTAGATGTGCTTTACATAATGGGAGATACTAAGGAAAGTGATCAGAGCTTTCTCCACCTTTAACACGAGTTGCATCAGACCTGAAAATACTTCAGGAGCAAACTTGACTTACCTGCATGTTTGCTTACTTGGGAAAAAGGATTAAAACCAAGTTTATATAATTGCTTGGTATCTTTAAAATATAGTATATCCAAGGAAAAAACTTTATACAGCTTTCTCTCATCCTGAGATTTTTATTTAATATGCTCAAAGCACCTTTTGGCAACTTATATAGGTAAAATTTATAAGCTCTGCATTATAAATGCAGAGCTTATACTGATGAGACCCCAATTTCAGGGTCTGACTTCCACTAACGAGACCTCAATAAAGGTCGAAACTGGTTGGAAGCTTGGGTGATGAATGGCATTGCTGTAGCACATGAAGTTTTAACTGAGGCTCGGCTGTTGCTGTCATCCAGGGCCTGAGTATGGGAGGTAATGAATGGCGGTGCTATAGCCAATGAAGTTAACTGAGGCACAGCTGTTGCTGTTACCCCCCTCAGATGATATACGAGAAAATGAGCCGCTCTGCTCGGTGGTGGGGTGAGCATGCCGCGGGGTAGAGCCAACGCTGAGAGTCTTCTCAGTGACAGGGTGAGCCTGTTACTGAGGAGAACAACGCTGAATTTTTGTAGTTTGATCTGTACTTGAACATTCAATAAAGGTCAAAACCGGTCTGGGTAGTGGCCTTCTCTTAATGCATAGCATCATACATGTCCGCAAGGAGATGTGGTTTGCATTATGGGAGATACTAAGGAAAGTGATCAGAGCTTACTCCACCTTTACCACGAGTTGCCTCAGATCTCAAAATACTTCAGGCAAACTTGATTTACCTGCATATTTGCTTACTTAGGAAAAATGATTAAAACCAAGTTTATATAATTGCTTGGTACCTTTAACGTATAGTAAACCCAAGGCGAAAAACTTTCTAACTTTCTACATATATATAATGTATTATATTAATGTATCATACATTTAAAATATTTCGTAGTGGGATATATATATATATATATAATACATTAGTAGTGTCGGTAGTCTAAGGATTTCTTCTATTTAGTATTTAATACAATTCTTTTTTCAATAATATTTGAATTTTCATTTCTTGATTCTTATTATCCTATCTTATTTCCTCAGCAATGCGACAGGTGGTGGCAGATATCTGCTACCATATTAGGGAGATGATTATGAGCAAGTAGTTTCCCGTTGCCTTCCTAGGCGTAGTATATTTTTGACATTAGCCGTGTGTGTTCCTGGTACTGGTTTGCCCGTTTTTTGAGAGATGAAAAACCCGGGAGAAAAACTCTGTTCACCCGTATGTGACTGGTTAACTCACCTTTAGCCGAAAAGACCAGATACAGGTTTCTCATGTCACTGACGGGAATCGAACCCAAGTCTTTCCCACCACACCTCTTCGTCTATACTGACTGAGCTACGGTGGCTCCTTGATTCTTACATAAATTTTTACACATTGATTCTTACACATAATGTTGCCTTTCTATAAGAGGAATTCTCATTTTCATAGATTTCATATAAGTAATTTAATAATATCTTTAATTTAAATTTTTCATTGTCAGATGCACTGCCTTTTTAAATCTTAAAAAAAAATAATTTAATTTTTATAATAAAAATTAAAGTTTTTATTATAAAAAGCTTTTTTCATAATTTGAATAAGATGGATACCCGACAATAATTTCAATTGGTGTTCATAGATTTTTACGTCAGATTTTTGATTGGTTATGCGTATATATAAATGTGCAGAGAGAAACATTTGGTTATTTAGTTTTATTGGTTCCTTGAGATTTGATGCACGAGTCGAATTCCAATCCATTTCAATGTCAGTGTTAAAATTAAGATATTTTACTCGCTAAAATTTTGTTGTATCTTCTGGAATTTCTTTGTAATCAAAACGTTATCTATTCTGCAATCAGTTAAATAAATTTTCCAATATTTAAGTAGATCATTAAACATTACGTTCCCGTTACAAGCCATCTAGTCTTAGAAGCCTTCTGAAAGGGCAAGGGATACTTGATAATCAAATTCAGACCCATTTTCTGGATTTTAATATTTCAAATACCGATTTGTATTCTAAACTTAAATGAATATTTGTGAATCAAAATGGAATCTCAGTGATGAGGAATCCAAGAAGACTAGATGGAAGTTTCTCAAAAGCAGGTTGAGTGCTTAGTGCCCAAGCATAACACTTCAGTTGTTCACAATTGTGTGTTTCGTCCTTTATTCGCTTCCACGCTGAGTTTTCACATCCAGCAATAGAAGTTGTCGCATCACTTGCAAAGTGCAACGACAGGGCTTACAGAAAGCATCGTTACAATTATCTGGTGCTTTTTGTAACCATGGAAAGCATAAATAAATAAAAATTATGATTTTATTTATTTATTTTCTGTCACTATCCTAACAATCCTTCCACTTAGGCATTTTGATCAAGGATTATCGAAAATCTTTTTTGAAATTGGCACTGGTTTCTACCTTCACACGCATTGAAACAATAGAGGAGAATTAGAGACGAGCACATTTTTGGCAAACCAGCCAGTTCATTCGGCACGTGTTCCAAACTTCCACTGAATTTATTCAGTTTATATTCGTTTCATAAGCATAAATGTTTTCTGGATTTATAAATCTATCAGAAAAAAATAATAGCTATACTTATATATGAAAAATTGAATATTAAAGTAAACACTTTTTGATAATCACGAAAATATAAATATAACCAATGCAAACACTTGACTGCCGAGTAATTTAGAGAAGGGAAATGTGATCGCAAAAGACCATCACGGAAACAACAATTTGGCTAACATCGTATTCATCTCGTATTCATCGCAAGAAATCCCAACTTCCTATTTTTTTATTGGGACGATAGGCAGGACATATATGTATATGGCGCAAACGGTAAAAATTGTGAAATTTTAATTTAGTGAGCTTATTTAAAATTATAAAAGGTGGAATTTATTAAAATAAATTTTTAACAAAAATATTAACACAAGTTTACTTAAAATTATTTAAAAATAACATTTATGTTTAAATTACCATATAATTATATAAAAATTATTATTTTATAATATTATACCGTATATATTAATGTGATTTTGTCTGCATGAGGGATGACAAATCCTTCCAAGACTAATTCTACACAGCAGTCATAAAGACTTCCACTTCAAGCGAATTCTTATATCAGCCCAATGTTTCATCATAGGATGATGAAACATTGGGCTGATATAAGCCTGTTTGTGAGTACTCACTATAGATAATAAATATAATTCTCAAGACTGGAAGCATAACACAGACGCTTCCAGGTCTTCAGAATTCGTTTATCGCATTTGCACCAAAGATCCTTCAATTTTCCAGATCCAAAGAAATATTAATTTGCTCCTTTTATGTGAAGTGTACACAAGACATTTTAACTCACAAAAATCCTTCCCGTTCCAATAGACGGAGTTCTTCTGCCGCCTCTCCCGTGGGCCATAACGGTAATGGGCTTCCTAATGACCGCACGTAACATTAAATTCGCACTTGTGTGAAGAAATGTGCGGCTCTTCGTCTTTTGGACAAGTGAGAGGGTTGGCCTTCCCAGTAGGATTCTTACAGCATCAAAGAGAGCTGATCCCGTTAACAATGGACTTAATGATCAATAAAATCAACTACAAGATGTGGTTAGACAGAATGATCCCGGAAAATCGCCTGATTTAGATGATGTAGATAAGTCTCCTTTCGAATTATGGTTAACCACTTGAAATATTTTAAGAACCACATACGATGTTAGGTGGCAGCACCGGTCACTGTTTCCTTTCTCCGATGAAAAATGCTTTCATGAGCCCGTCACTGACTCCGTGTGAACAGGAATATAAACAAGATAATTTAAAATTTCAGAAAATATCTAAACTGATTTCTCTGATTAAATATAAGACTCTCTTAGAGAAGAACAGCCCGGCATTTCAAGATGTTAATTTATCCAAGCATTCCTGGAATATAAGCGAATGGAAGAGTGCAGTGAAATACGGATTAAGGTTTTAGCCGTAATTAAAGAACGGAAAGAATCTCTTTGATGTGCATGCAAACAAAAGGAAAGAAGTTGTCAGACGAAATCTCTGAAGGAATTCGCCAGAGATTTCATCTTCTTCTTTCTGTTTCTTCTTCTCTTTCTGTGCGAATTTCTGAATAGCAATACGCTTGAGTTTCAACAGTTAGTTAATGAAAAGCTTGTTTTTTTGTAACTTTTTTATGGTTGTGTCTTATGAGAGAGAGAGAGAGAGAGAGAGAGAGAGTAATTGGATTAAACAGTAACAGTCAACAATCCAGTTCAAAGTGAATGAGTTCCACACAACTATTGTTTCATTGTCTTCCACAGAACTTGCATCTTCTCTTCTTTGTGACATAACCACAAAGAAAAAACAATTAGAAAAAAAAATTAGAATAAAAAAAAGGTAAAAAACCCCTCTTAGACTAAGAAATTTCTAACATATAATAATACGAATACAAATTACAGCCCTTACATTTACCCAAACATAAATATCTGAGCTTAGAAATTCTTACAGCATTAACTTATTCCAAAAGATGTATAAGGCATGCATTTATTTAAATCCTTAATTATCATTTTTATTATTGAAGTGGCAAATATTTCTTCGAAGTGCATGTGATTAATGTTAAGCAAGATGCTTAACTACAGTTGTTGCGTGGTAGAAAGTTATTAAGTTTTTTCTTTATTTGAAAAGAAGCCAAAATACAGTGTGTGTGTGGGGGGGGAGAATATCGTCATTTCGCGTGCCAAACTACATTACATCCTAGCTTGGGATGAAATCGACATAAGCGCTTTAAATGGCAGCTCTATTGTTGTCGTTAATATCATTATGTCATGTGAATAGGAGCACAAAAGACTTCATTCCACTCACATTATTGTAACAATTTATTAACAGCAGCGTGCAGGCAAACTGAACACGCGATGTTTGTGGTGAAAACGGAAAATAAACAAACAAACAGAAAGAATTACATCAAAGAATTCTTGTCTTCCTAATTATTTCAATTAGGGGAAAAAACAATTAGAATAAAACAAAAGACAAAATCGCATAGAACAAACCAAATTGTCGAAGATCTTACTCCTTTTCATTCTCTTTGAAACTTTTAATGGAGGAATTGAATCAGTTCTTCTGTCTGGAGCAATTGTTATTGTGCACTATTAAAATTTTTTGTTTCTTGAATTTTTTGTTTATATATGGAAACTTGGGTTTTTAACCCAATCAGTTCAGGACACTGCCGTACAAATTAAACTATTTTCAGACACTAACACCATTTATGGTTTAGGAATACAAGATGGCGATGGTTATTCTGCCGTACTCTCTCTTTGTTATCTTGAAATTGTCGCTGGCCCTAATCTCTAGTAAGCATCCCAAATAAAATAAAATAAACACAAAAATGCCGCTTGTTACAATATTTTCTTATTAAAGCTAACTGAATTGTAATTAAGTTATTTATTCTGATATTTCTAAGTTGTTGTACGATTCAAGAATGTCTTTATAAAAATGGGATCACTCAAAAGATCAATCCACTGTAAGTGGTTAGAATTTTATGTAATGAATTTCGTATTTATTTATAAAAAACAAGAGTTTTTCTTCAATACAGAGATCTTGATGCGTAAAATACAAAAAAGATTTTCATCGACGTAAAATGTTTTCTCTTCATGATGTATTCTGTATATTTAATCAAGGAATCCATGAAGAATTGTCAAAAGACTGACAAAAAAAAAGTTTTGAATACCCCGACTGCGTAGTGCGTTTCCGCATGATCAGTAGTTTAGAAGAAATAATAAAAAAGGAGAAAAAATAAAGGGAAAATGAATTCCAGCATTACACCATCCCTAGCTCTCTCAATTTGATATTGATCATGGGAAAAACTTAAGAAAAATGTCTATAAAACTATTCTCCTGACATGTTTGTCACTAGATGTCACCCGCTTAGTTTTTGAAATACCTTAGAACTTTATTGAAGATATTGTCTTGTTAATGGCAATTACTAAAATAAATTGATGTAAACAAACATATAGACCCCACGTGGAGAGAAGAATTAGTGTGACATCTCTGTACCATCCGCACCGCATGCCGGTCTGAATAAAATGAGCCCGACAGTACACAACTGTGATCCATTAGTCACAAACATGATTTATTGCCGCGACTGTCACTTCTAGAGATTCCTTAGCTTCCATAACTCATTTCAAAACCAATTAATAAAAGTTTGCCGCTAGATGTCGCTTGTTTTATTGAGTCGTTTAAATAGTGCTGGAGTTAGCTTCTGTTTACTTTAAATATACTTGCTTTCATATTCTAAATTAGCTATCGCGATCTGACAGTGCTCGCAAAATGCCATTATCAGTTACTTAATATAATTACAATTCTAGTGTGATATTTACCAAAAAACGAATCCTTCTATTGTTTCTTGCTTTTTGGATTTTTCTCTATTTTCTTTTGTTTCTAGCCTTGAAGTTTTTATTATAAAAACTTCACGTCGGTTTTTCA
Organism: Typopeltis vanoorti; assembly: GCF_054136105.1. NCBI lineage: Eukaryota > Metazoa > Arthropoda > Arachnida > Uropygi > Thelyphonidae > Typopeltis > Typopeltis vanoorti. The sequence goes on from NC_143555.1 coordinate 131,023,509, forward strand.
TTGCTTCAGAATTCTGATTGAAATCTTACGGAAGCAATTTGTGGCTAAGAATATTCCACTAAGAATTTAGTAAATATATGTTATGGGAATGTTGGCATATTAATTACTTAAACTGTTCATTCAATTTCCTTACTGTTTAAGCAAAGTGAATGGATGGAATGCATACGAAGAGTGTTCCCGGAATTTCTGAAACGAAGCATTTCTCTAAGCGAACCATCGGTGTAAGTAGAATTAAATTTACTTCGCTGTTTATGAGATGACCATTGCAGAATGAAAATATCCTCACTCATGTGACACGGATGGTTCGTTAGGGGTGGAGAATAGGACAAAATAACTGGAAGCGTTGTCCATTGAAAAAATCCCATGCAGCCGAAAAAGCCATGTAGAGAAATATGTTTTTTTTTTCTAATAAACATTTTTTAATCAGAGTTTTAGTATTAGTGCTCAGAATGTTTAACCCCTAAGAGTGGAGTTAAAACACCTAATTCTTTTTCCTCCAGACGATAACTAGGAAACAAGGATTTTTTGATTTTTGCAAGCGTACGATGATAGAGACGAAAGAGGCAATATTATATATGTTTTCTTTGGCAGTTTTCCCTCTTTTATAGGGGATGAAACACCTGAGTTTATGTTAGAACAACGTTTCACTTTCTACGAGGACCATCGTCTTCAGATTGGAGCTATTTTCTTTTTTAGGAGGAATTTGAACCCACTTCTGTCCAAACGAAGATCAAATGTCGCGATTGCGTTAACTCAGCAGACATTATCTGAAACTAACAGATTATAAATTCATACAAAAGGGAAAAGATTATTGTCATCTAAATACAAAATTTTCGTTCTTTATCTGCAGATCAAAAAAGAAGTACAGATTGTACTATTATTATCTTAACTGTTGCCACTTATCCTAATCACATCTGAGAGTGATTTTTTCCACTTTCTTCTGAGCTGGGACTTCTTTGAGTTACAGTGTTTTCCAAATATTGTCTGCAACTTTCAATAACGTTCTTCTTATTTTACATCTTGAAGAACAAATGACACAAGGTTCGGTCATATGCTTAAACCACCTTGGCCGGCCTGGTGGATAGCGTATCAGCTCTCCAGCCAAAAGGCTGCGGGTTCGAATCCTCTGTGGGCATGGATGTTTGTGGTTATCTGTGGAAATACCAGTGGTGGTCTGCGGTAGATGGCGTTGGTGTAGTTGTGGTCAGTTGGTGATTGAGTGGTGGAGACGGAGTTGTAAAGCAAGTGGCCTCCCTCGATGGCTTCTTGGACTCCCTGGAGGTGTCAAATAATAATAATAATAATAAAGTCTGTACATTTTAGAACAGAAACCATCAAATGGTGAAAGAAGGAAGAAGTCCTTATTTAGAAAGTCAATAGATTATTTATAAGTAGTGTGATAATGTTAATGGCAATTACAATCTTGAATGGTGGGACAACTGCAGAAAATCGATTAGACAGTAGTTCGCATCAAATTAAAGTGAATAAACACATATTAACTTGAAATATTTTTATAGATTTTATGAATTAACAATAAAAAGGTGTATTACGTTATTTAAATGAAACCGCGTAAATATATATATATATATATATATATATATTTTTTTTTTTTTTTCAATTAGTTTATGACTAAAACTTACGTGGTAATTTAAATGCGTATTTATTTTTATATACTAAAGTAAAAATGCTACCGAATTTTCACTTTTATACAGCTTCAATTCCGCTTCTTTCCGTCTTTCTTTCCAAATGCGCACCATAGCAACGAAAGGAGGTTGGCAGCAGGCTTCATTGAACACTTCAACGAAGCTTAGCTGCAAACTATATGCATTCTTCCTTACTCTTTTTCTCTTCTCTGAAGGATTAATCGGTCACTTTTTATATAGGTGTAAAACCTACATAAAAATTGAGGAAATAGAGAAGAAAAAAAAGGAGGAGAGCAATAAAACTGGGGGCTTTGCAACACCAAACGTAATTTTTTGGATTGTTTGTTGAAGCATGAAGGGCGAGCGAGTGGAGATCTCTCGAATCAACGGGCCTTAAGCCTCAACTGAAAGATGTGCCAACTGAAAGGGTTTTTTTATCAATCTTCCTGATACAGAATGGCTTAAGGTGTTACCTTTTATTCACATATATTTCACTTATTTGGGTTATTTGTTTGATAACTGGCATTGTTTATTGACCATTTGAATAAATGTGATTTTTTTTATTGAAAAAAAAAATCTTAGAATCGCTACATTTCGAAGCAATTCCCGTAATTAAATTGAAATGCAAATATCATCATCATCATCATCATTACATACAACCAGGAAATCCAACTATTTCTGGCCCAGGGCATTCTACACCATACATTCCACTGTCTACGCTACTCAACGACCTGCTACATATTACGCAATCGACATTCCACAGTACACAACTACTGCTCACTAATAGGTACTTTTTTTTAATGAACTTTATGAGCAGGTACAAGAATACGTAGTTTACGACACTTGGCATATTTTGGGTCATAAATTGCTTTGTTATATGTATGTGTGTGTTATGATCCATCGAGTCCTTTCTGACTCCTGGCGACTCCATGAAGATACACTCTCCATTCCGATCTGTCCCTGATCATGTCTTCCAGAACCGCCAAGCGCACTCCAGTTGCTTCTTTAACTCCATCCACCCATCTAATTCTTGGTCTTCCTCTTCTCCTGCTTCCATCAACTTTAGCAAGCATCATCACCTTCTCCAGGCTGTCATTTGCTCGCATAATATGTCCGAAGTATGACAATTTTTGCTTGATGATCAAGGCTTCAAGGGACAATCTGGATTTATTCTGTCTATCACTGATTTATTGGTTTGCTTTGCAGTCCATGGTATTCTTAGTAAGCATCTTCAACCTAATAATTCAAATGCATCTATCTTGCTTCTTTCACTCTTTCTCTGGGTTCAACTTTTAGATTCATACAGCACCACAGGGAATACCATTGCTTTCACGATTCTGATTTTTGTTGTGAGGCTAATATCTTTATCTTTAAGGATATTGCTTAAATTTGTCATTGCTTTTTTTTCCGAGTAACAATCTTCTTCTAACTTCTTCGGTAGAATAACCATCTTTATCAATTCGGGATCCTAGGAACACAAAATTGTTAACTGCTTCCATTTCTCCCCATTTTTTCAAAATCATTAAGTTCACATGTTGCCGTAACGTCTGTATTTTTGCGGTTAAGTTTAAGACCATATTTAGCACTTTCTTCTTCTTTAACTTTCATAATAAGTTCCTTCAAATTTTTTTTGCATTCTGCTAGCAAGGTGGTGTCATCTGCATACCTGAAATTATTAATATTTTTCCACCAATTTTAATTCCAACTGAAGATTCCTCCAGCCCTGCCTATTTAACTTGTACAGCGAATACGTTTTAAGAATCACAATGTAGATAAAATACATCCTTGTCATCCCTTTACCTATTGTGAAATACTACGTTTCTCCAAGATCTTTTCGGACAGCAGCTTCTTGTTCATAATAAAGATTCCTCAGAAGGATAATGAAATGATCTGGGACTCCTATTGTTCTTAACACATTCCACATTTTCAAAGTATGTACAGAGTCAAAAGCCTAGCTATACTCAAGGAAACAAAGGTAGACATTCTTGTGATATTCCTGTGCTCTTTCTATTATCCATCTCACATTAGCGATTTGATCTCTTGTTCCTCTGCCTTTTCGAAATCTTGCCTGTTCATCGTGCATTTCTCTCTTCATGAATGGTTCTAGTCTTTTCTGAATGATCTTAAGTAAGACTTTACTTGCATGAGAAATCAATGCTATAGTTCTGTAATTTTCGCACCCTATTGCATCGCCTTTCTTTAATAAATGTATATAAACTGATTTTTTCCATTCCCCAGACCACGTAGTTGTGATCCAAATTCGCTAACATAGAGCTGTTAATATTTTAACTGCATCCTTCCCCAGGGCTTTGAGCAGCTCAGTGGGTATTCCATCTCCTCCTGGTACTTACCTACTGGATATGTGTTGCAAGGTACAGAGGTTGTTTGCCATTGCCTTCCTCTGGAATCTTTTTCGACTTTCCAGTCTAGATCCGCACTGTTCTGTGAAAACGGGGGCACCTCTGGAAGGATGTGACTCTTCGCCACGCAGTGCGGTCTTGGTAAAGAAGAGGCTAGGTCTCTGTAATAGAGATGTATTGCGCATATCTTTACTCTGGAATAATTCCCTGTTTAATAATGTTTCAATGGTTTGATAGACGTTTCTGGACTACCTAGAAGCTGTCATGAAGAGTGAAGTAGAAATCAGTTTGTGTTCATCTTTTATGCTAATGGAAAATGACATTACTATTTAGAATTTTTCGACATTTAAGTTTACTATGGTTTAGTTAAAACATGGATATTTCATACACTACTACCTTTATTATATACTAAGCATATGAAAAAGATTTTCAAGGTTGTTTTAACTACGTGGCGGTATCCTGGGAGAGTAATGGATGGCAATGCTGTAGCCAATGTTCTAACTGAGGCTGGGCTATTGCTGTTACCCTCCTGCCATGATCAGAGCTTTATATATAGCTCAATAAAACCCTATCCTTCACTGTCCTCTACAGATAACAGGGAATATGAAAAGCATTCTTAATTCGTCCATTATCTAGCCAGTCCTTTTAAGGAAAGGTTTTAACCACGTGATATGTGCTTTCGACTACATCAAATCGGAGTAGGCAGTAAAATGAAATCGTTTCTCTCATTTACTTTTGAACCAACTGTATGATGAGATAAAAATTTTAAATAGCTGAGTTGTAGATGAAGTTAATTATTTCTGGTGATTTTATATACTTGGCGTATTCATTGATAAAAGGAACGTTGAATGAGAACAGATGCAAATTATTTCCTTTTTTTTCTTCTCAGTCTCAACGATAATGCAAAACCTTTGCCACCATAATCAGTTTGCAACTGCTTCTGTAAATATGCTTCGACAAACGAAATGCAGAAAGCAATAAACAAAATCGAAATCTCGTTATCTGGAACCCTCACAAGGAAGCTCTGAAATGCAAGTTGATACTGGCTCGCATATTAACTAAAGTTAGACTGAAGCAAACCAAGAAAGGAAATATAAGATCACTTAATGGAAAGGAATCTTTCCCAATTAAAACATTTCAGCCCTAACTTATTTAGAGTATTCGATTTCGAGTGGATGAATTATTTTCAAGCTTTCACTGAAGCAGAATATGGAACGTGCTCTCCAAGGACACATAATTGAAATAGCTCAATTTCCCCATTTCTTCTTCTTTAATGAGCCGTTTCTTTCTTCGCTCCGTAAAATGACTCGAATAATAATAAAATTTGAGAAAGAAAACTGCTTTCGTCAAAGGCTTTTAAAGAAGTCAAATTCGTAATGCGTTACTAAAAGATTAAAATACTCGACTTGGAAAACAACGACCGTAAAAATAATCTCTACGACTAAAAGAAGTAATCCACGTATTTGAAAGTAAATAAGCACTAAAATGAAACCATTCTAATGTTTTATGAAGGGGAAAAAGTTCTGCAAACAAAGTACTGAATAAATTCGTATCATATTCATAAGATTTTTCCTGTAACAACAATTGAAGCAACATTATTTCAAGAGAAAACTGACCATTTTGGGAAGACCCATTTTCTCATAAGCTTAAATTTCTATGAGAAGTTGGGCAATGTTGCACACACAATAGAGGGGTAAAAACACATCACACAGCTAACTCATCTGATTCAACGCTTTTATTAAATGTATAAAATCACTTAATTTCTTTTTAATTAAAAAACTAAGCAAAAAATCAAAGATTTATTCGTTCAGGATATTTTAATGTACTACAATGAGGCGTCTCCTTCCAAAGGGAAGGAGAAACACACTCTTCATGCTATTAGTTTCAGATTTTTTTCCCCGTAGCAAATGTTATTTTTTGAATAAAAAATGGATAATGTGTCTTTACATGCTGCGGTAATTACTCTGAGATTTTTTGGTGCTCGAAGAATCGCAGATAAATCACCGATATAACTTGTGCTGGAATTTCATTATTGACCTCCTGGATACCATAGAAACCGGGAAAACAGTATTTGTATTAAAATATAATTAAAATCTATACGTATGAATAAAATATTATTACAATGTACATTGAGTAGTTTAACACGGCAATAAAACATCTGTTAACAATATAAAAATACATTTATGACAGAAACCAAACTTTAGTTTAATCAAACATGTCAAAAACTATAAATTAGAGGAATATGATGCTCCCAAGTCAATGCAACTTTGTCCGAGTGAAATGGCTGGCAGAAGGAAACTGACAAGAGTTTGATAGAGGCGTTGTGATAGGATGCCATGTGGCAGGCCTATCTGTTGGGTAGATTGGGATATACCACGTCAACAGTCAGTGATACCATACTGAGCGTCATCTAATAAAAAATAATTTAAAAAAATCCAGCAAAGATTAAATCCTTCAGAATATTTTAATATCTTATAATGAAGCAACTCTTGCCGAAAGCACATTCTGTATGAGTTTCGGAATTTTTTTTCTTCAAAAATGTTTTTTTTTTTGGATGAAAATTGGATAATATTTCTTTACAAGCAGTAGTTAATTGCTTTAAGAATATTCGGTGGAGTACGAATCTCAGATAAACCACAGACAGAAATCACCCTGGAATTTCATTATGGTCGTCCTGGTACCATGGAAACTAATTTTATCTGCTCTTTAGAATAGCCCTATTTATAATAGTATATAAATAGCTTATGTATGTATATATATATATATATATATATATATATATATATATATTTTTTTTTTTTAATGTTTAGCTGGTTATATGCTTTAATCCTTAGCAATGTGTACTTTATAATTACTTGCAAATACAGTATGGTCATTAAATGGCTATACCTTACCTAACTTTGTTTCTTTTTTTCACACCAAGGACATTTATTAAAATCCTTCTCATATATATCTATTAATGTATTCTGCTACCCTAGTTTATGCTAAAACACTTTCTTTTATTATATCGCCTTTAAATATTCTTTTTCTACAAATGATTGTGTCTTCTAAATAAGTGAAAATCCACCCCCTTCATTCCAATATCCCTTTCTTACCTATCATTGGTATCCGCGAGGGGGGGAGGCAAACGGTGTTATTGTTTCCACGGGATCTACTTGTAAAAAAAAAATTAAATAATTAAATAAAACTTTATTGATGCAATTATTTGTCTTCAAGCTTTGCCCCTCTGGAAAAGTTGTTTCGCCCCCCTTCCTCGAAAATTTTCTGAGGACACCCATGTTACGTACATCCATGAAGGACGAATCCATATATCCATATTAATTGGGACCATCGATTCTTTTCTGACATTCTTTTCAGGAAGTTTGTCGTTCGTGAAGAGCTTTTAATTAAATTTTCGCTTACTTTATTTGGTGTTACAAATTCCAGGAATGCGTTTCCCACTATTGATTTCATCAATATCCAACATTAAAATATAGCGCCACTGATTTTATTGTTTCAGTGATTGAGAGCTCATAAGTCAGCGTACTGTAAAGAGTTAACTTTTAGTTCATATTTATATTCAATATATTAATTCTATAATGTCATAAATATTTTACTTTTATTAATAGTATATTAATTCTATGATGTAATAAATATTTTATTTTTATTAATACTATATTTATTCTATAATTTAATAAATATTTTATTTTTATTAATAGTATGACTATTATTAAATGATTATATATAAAATACCTATATAAAAATATAAATAGTTATGTATACCTATATAAAAATATTTTAAGATTTAGTAATTATAGTTATATTTTAATTTTTGGTAATTATATAGTTATATGGTTTAATCCTTAATATCTATATAAAAATATTTTAATGTTTAGTAATTATAGTTATATGGTTGAATCCTTAATAATGTATACTTTGTAATGTGTACAGCTATATATATATATATATATATATATATATATATATATATATATATATATATATATATATATATATATATATATATATATATATATATATATATATATATATATATATATAGGGTGTTCGGGATAAATTTGACATATTTATAATTAATTATATTTTTCCGTAAATTACATGTATTAACACACACTTCTCTTCATTTAAAAGTTTGGACCCTTCTTCATTCATATACAAGATGTCAGAAAGGATGGATAGCTGGAACCCACCTGAATCATGGAAGAGAATAACTTGTATCATGATGATTCGTGCCCGCCATCAAAATAAGGATATTACGACTGCTGCCCAATGCTCCCTGAATACAGTAAAAACAATCAGGCATGAACTAGAGACTTGCAATGGTGACTACGAGGATGTAGCAAGAAGAAAGATCCCTAGCAGACGATCTGATTGCGTTCGTACAGCAGAATTCCTCGCAAATCTGCAGGAACAGGTGTTGAAGAACCCTGGCATTGGAATTCGGGCTTTGTTCGTGGAGTTGCTAACAGTAGTCAAGCCCTGGATAACAAGGGTAGCCAATGGTAGGCCGTATGTATGGCAGCAGGATTCGGCCCCTTGCCACACCTCTGGGAAAAGTCAAAAATGGTTGTCTGAAAATTTCTACGACTTCACCAGTCCAAATGTTTGGCCTCCAAACTCCCCAGACCTTAACCCCATGGATTATTTTGTATGGGGCGCAGTTGAAAAAGACACCAATCGCACTTCCAGTAATACAAAAGCCCAGTTAATGGATAAAATTAAAACAGTTTTTGCGGCCCTTCTCAGGGAGACTGTAGCATCAGCTTGTTCGAGGTTCCGAAGCAGAATTGAAGCTGTGATCGATGCTAATGGTGGTTATTTTGAGTAAATCTTGTTGATAGTATTGTAATTAACTCTGCCTGTAATGTTTTTTTGTCAATTCATTAAATTTAATAGATACAAAGAAGATTTTCTTTTTCCTTACGAAACTGTCAAATTTATCCCGAACACCCTGTATATATATATATATTATTTCAAACTATCTCATCTTCTTTAAAACTAATTATATTTTTTTGTTTCCTGGTCTACAATGAAGCTACAGCTACAAGTTAACAGGACTGGGATATTGGGAAAGTTTCCTGACCGGATTGAAATAGAGTATAGTGAACAGGATCCGAATGCAGTTTGTCGTGATTTTAGTGATCGGCAAAAATGCAAAACAGACACGGTGTGCGATTAGGGAATGCTGTGAAGATACGGCAGTGTCTGCAGTTTGTTTTTCCACCAGTAAAGAAACACATGGATAACACCAAAGATTTGTAATAAATTTATTATTATTTTATTCACATAATTGATACACAGTCAAAACAAGATTTAAACAACAAATATTATTTAAACAACAATTTGACTGGTGATAGAGAGCAATTCAGATTCTACCTAAGAATCTAAGAATAGTCTGTCAGGTTGCATCGCAAAATATGGACTGTTCCAAGTAATGACTTGGAACAGTCCATACAACTTTTTTGTAGGTCATATGGGGTCACTTCGTTGATTTTTAATTGCTGTAAATAGTTGGATAGCGTGTTTGAAGTTGCACCAAGTGCACCGATGACAATTGGAATGACCTTGGTGTGTTTAAGCCACAGTCGGCCAACTTCGATTGCCAGATCTCGATATTTAGTAACTTTTTCCAGTTCTTTGTTGTTGATGTTATTATCACTGGATGCTGCAATATCGATAATCCAAACCTGTCGATGTTTGATAATTATGATGTCAAATCTATTGTGTTCCAAATGCCGATAAGTTTGTTTGTGTTCTAAAGTCCCAGAGAATTTTTGCAGTTTCGTTTTCCAATACTGTCTCTATTTTATGCTGCCACCAGTTATCAGAAGTTGGAAAACCTTTTTTTTTTTGGCATACATGCCAATCCATTATTTTGGCCACTTGATCATGGCGATATTTATAATTTATTTTGAGCTATCTTGCTGCAGGCACTGATTACATGTTCTACAGTCTCACCTTTCTGATCGCATAATCTGCATTTGCTGTTATTATCGATGTTCAAATTTTTTGCTTCTCTGCACTCCAATGCAGAGAAGTTTCAAGAAGTAAATCATTTGATTTTATTCATAATTGTATATATACATTTGGATTTCCGAATACTGCACTAGCCTCTGTTTTGTTGTTTTGTTTTTTGAGGCTAATGGCTGGCTCTAGATAGATATGATTGAGGTAACTGGTCTAACTGAAATAAAAAATGTTAAAACAGGAGAGATTTTGTTAATAATAAACATAATATGTTATAATTATGAAATACCGATCAAGGTAATCTGTATCTGTAAATTATCAAGATGATAAACTTCTTAAAATAGAGGCAGTTTCAAATTCAATGGGGGTGGGAAAACATCCAAATGATGAATTGAGCAATGGAATTTATTTGTATCAGTCTTGCGAAGATTCTATTAAGGAAGTGGTGTAGCTACGTGTAGCTTATGTAGTTACACGAAGAAATTTTCGTGTAACTATAGAAGGCAGGCGAAGTGAAGAAAAAGGAAACGTTAGTCCTAGATGGAGCAGGAACTATAAACCAGACTTACAGAAATGTTTTGAGAAAGCAACAATAGATAGGCACTGCTGGCTGTCTGTTCAAGACATGGACTAGTTATTACTATCATGTTCCCACGTAAAAATATAAAAACATTACATGGAGATAAGACGCAAGAACTAAGAAGTCTCATTGACTATGTTTCAGTTGGTAGCGATGTGTTCACGCTTCTCCAAGATACAAGAGTATGCAAGGGATTTGAAACAGAGTGATCATTATTCAAACTTTGAAGAAACATTACATTATTCAGCTAGGAGAGCACGTGGTGAACTTGATAGCAAGGATAAAAAATTCAGAAGTTCTTAGTTAAAGCAAGAAGCTAAAGAAGCAGTCCTGAAAAGAAGAAAGTGTATCGAAAGTTCCTAATATGTAAGTAGGCAAATGGTCTGAGAGATTGCAGAGAAAAATCTAGGAAGGCTATTCAAAAGTGATAGGAAAATTTTGGATAGAATATAGAAGATAAATATCAGGAACGTCGACAGAATCTGGACTCTATTGAGAAAGCCTAAAAATGGAGGAAAGAATAGGGTAAAAAGAATCATAGATGAGAAAGAGAACATTAAAACGATATATAAACACATTCTAGATGTCTGGAGTAATTATTTTGAAAGAACTGTTAAACCAAGGAAGCAATATCAGCACAATGGTAGAGAATATTCAACAAAAATGCGATAAGTAGACGACGACAAGTCCAATGGAAATCTGAAATGTGAAGCGTAGCAGGAGTCAATGATATTAGACAAAAATGTTCACATACTGAGGTATAAAACTTTTATACTGATTTGTACTGCATAATTCAGATAGCCTCATCAGAAGATGAATTCCAGATGATCGGAGATGATGTTTCATAGTCCGTCTTCAAAAACAGAAAATAAAATAGAATAGAATAAAATAGAATAAAACATCATCACGAATGTCACACCGAGAGAACAATCAAAACAATTCACGTCTTTAAGCACAGTTTTGAGTCGAGTGAAGATGCAATTTAAATAAGGAAACAGACAGAATAAGCTGTTATGGAGAAAAATGAAGCAAATAGATGTATGTGGTATAAAAAACAAATCAATCAAGACAATAAAGTAGAGTAGCTGCATACAGCATAGTGTTCAAACCGGCTTTAACTTATGGATCCGAGAACTACATTTGATATAGTAGATGCAAGACTAGAGAACACGTATTATGAGAGTTCTGAGAAAAATTAAAATAAGCGAATTCATGATATTATAAAGAAACTTAGGAAGGATGATGCAAATAGTATTCTATATGATAATACAATAGTAGGGCAACTCGTTCTGAATTCAGGACTAGCTGGAATGAAAACCAACATAAGTTTTATGACGCTGTGTGTCCACTGCCTTGAGCCTATGATCACTTAACGAATTTTGATGAAATTTTGTGTATTGAATCCATAGAGTGAACTTGGGAGTATATTTACTTTTTAGTTATATTTGTTTTCAAAATCTTGCTGTTTCATTTGTCTTAACATCTATATGTGTTTCGCTTTTTCTTAAAAAAAAAAAAATTATTAAATTATATCCAATTAATGGCATTAACAATTTTAATCCATCTTGCTGTAATACCTCCTTAACAATAGATACTCCACCCGAAATAGAATAAATGATTGCGTAATTATTCATCTTTTTATCATTGCTAGCGATTGAAACAATCGCAATTCTTTCCACTTGGGACAAATCCGGAAGTGCAATTATCTGGGGGGGGGGGGAATTACTTATGAGTTGCGGACGAAAACTCCAGAGAATGAAACGATAGGATTCATCGATTATCAAACTGGAGACACGAAGATTGCTAATTGCCAGAATGTGGAGCTGCTTTAGGAGAGGAATCCTTGCACAGTTCATTGATTTCCAATTAAGGGGGAGGCGGGGGGGGCAACAGAAATGGCTTAGGTGATCATGACACCGAAAAGTGGAGGACAGATTAAAGTGACGACTCGTATGAAATAGATTGTCTATGCTCAATAATAATAATTAGGAACATGTTTAAATATACTCTTTAATAATAATAATAATAATAATAATAATAATAATAATAATAATAATAAACTTTGAAAATGAAACTTATTTGGTGGATTTTCTGGAAATATGTCCGTTTTTGCATGGAATGACGTCTAATTTTCTTTTCTCATAGAATGGTTGTGGGGAGCAGCTTAATACGAAAGAAAAAAATTTTAAGCTTCAACAAGAAACGGAAAAGTGAAGGACGGACAACAAATACTCATCTCCTTCTTGCACATAAACGGTATTCACCCATGCTCAAGTGTTAGAAATGTATGTATTAGTTATATAAAATATCGTATCATTCAGATTTGTATTATTTAAGGAAAATCTGGAGATTCAAAATTTCACTGAAATCTGTCCATCCATAAAGGGAGATTGCTTATGTGCACAAGTGGACAAAGCGATCTAATAAGTACGCACTTTATGTAGCAAAAAGGAACTAAAACTTGTAACAAGTTGTAACAGGTAACCCTTTGTTCATTAACTCAGCTAAGTAGAGTAGCTCGGTTTTATTCTGGTGTACATTACTAGAACATCAAGAGTCTTTGATTTATCCTTATCACGCGCATCGTACGCCGAAATGACAGACTTTCTCCCTGCAGATGGAATAGCAAAAACATAACTGTATTAAAATCTGGCATCACTGCATTTATTATCAAAGGCAATTGTATGATTGTGTGAGAAGCGTGCAGTGGGCATCAAAAATAGTCTAGAATGATACGCTTGTCCCATTCTCTCCATGCACACATTCATTCATATCTGACATCCACTGATGAAGGATTGTCAGCAAATCGTAAATCGAAAAATATCATGTTCCTTTTTTATTTTTTTAAAACTTAGGACAGCCGCATAGAGTTCAATGGTATCTATACCTTTATCTGCTATCGCATCTTATTTACCAAACAGAGGGCTCTAGCCAATTTTTTTAAACTAGTGGGAAGCCAAGCTCCACCCTTAGCTAATCTGAGATAGCTGCTTCCACGACTATCAATGATTTTATAGTATCCGGGGAAGAGAATATGGTAGCTGCCATCTCTTTATCCTTAACACCAACGCCATATATTATTGTATGAAATAGTGTGAGTTCTATTGTCGATTTTCTTGAGCTACGGGATAAAAAATCCGCTTTTCCAGGAGAAAAAAAAATCCGTGCCAGAGATCGACTAACTCAGGATCCGATCGACGAAAGAATTAGAAAAAGGTTCATCAGTCAGATACTAGAATCCGACAGAGAGGAGTATTTCTTCGGACGACCTATTTACGGACCTAAACGCTATTTCCACATGGCTACACAGGCCAGTTTTATCTTTTCTTTGGAGAGAAATATTTACATTATTAATCAAAGAAAAAATACCAACCCAAAATAATAGATTTGAAAAATGGTGGGCATCCCTGGAAATGTAACTCATGTTTAGTTTCATCAGCATCTTCATTCTGTTTCAAGAAAAACTCAACATTATGACAGACCATAATTACAGATTGAAAACAAGGATAAATTATTGTTAAGTACTCGTAGTAATAAACAAGTGTTATTTGTCTGTTGTGTTTCAGGGCTTTTTTTTTACAGCTAACTTTTGAACACTTTCGTATAAAATGTGTAAATACTCGTAAAGTCATTACATTACATTTCACGCGAACTAGTCACGTGTCTAGTCACGATTTGCTAGAACACAGTCGTCGTTTTATAAAGATTAAAAAATTGTAATGCATTTTGTTCTTTTTATATGAACAATTATTATTAGAAGCGGCTGAAATGTAAATTACACAGATTCGGGAATTCTAAAAGAAAATTTCAGTTTTTCTTAAATCATTGCGCTGTTCGAAAAACAGTCGAACTTCATACATTCACACTGAGATGTAAAATGACTACATTGGCAATCATGTACGAGAACAGTTCTTAAGAATTATTTTCCCTTCAGCATGAGAGGGCGCTTCGTTCTCTTTATTTTCTCCTCAACGTCCATATTCTTCAGCTACAAATCAGTTTTCAGCTGAAGTAACAAATCATTATAAATTAATGCTAGGAATTAGCAGCTGCAAATCAAAAACAACTTAGCTTTCCTTTTAATTGTACTTTTGCCCAAGCATTTTATGAAACAAGTCCCTCCCAACTATGGAGACGAGAAATTCCAATAAAACTTTTTGGACCGCAGATGGGGATGTAATTGTTTCTGACAAACCAAAGTAGAGAAAATTTGTTTCTATGTTAAACAGTTGACGTCATTTGCATTTTAGAAGGAAAGTACAAAAAAATTTGTGCAAGTAAAACAAATATTATTCGCTGTCCAGTCTGCCTTCTTTTTGTGGATCGTTAGTATTTGGAAGCTTATTGATGTAATTAAAAACTTAATTACTGAATAGTTACTAGAGAAGCGAATAATATTCGAAACTGTTGAAATTAATACAGTATTTGAGATCTCATTTTATCATTTTATTTCTCTGACGGAGTAAGTCATAAAAATGATTTATAATAGATAATATTGCAAGAAAAATTTAAATTAGTTTTGTAACTAGAAATGTTAAAGTTTATATAAATTTAAAATTAAGAAATACACGTTTTAATTTTTAACATATACATTTAATATATAGAACATATTGACATTTCTTGATATCAATGAATGCGGTGATTCATATCCTTGGAGTGAGGCTCGGCTGTTGCTGTTACTCCCTGAAACGCTGAGTTTCGAGAGTTTGGATTTCGCTCTCTTAAGGTTTTTGTCTTGAGGGAGCAAATTTGAGTCTCCGGGGACGGTGTTATCCGGCACGGTCCGGTGAGGGACTTTGTCGGTGGATGCGTTTCCCTGGAATATGAGCAGTTCTGCTCGGTGGTGGGGGGAGCCTCTCACTGAGTGGAGCCAATGCTGAGTTGGACGGTCTTTTGGCCGCTATGGAGTGGTCTACAGAGCATCCAAATCTTTAGAGTTGGCTTTAATTAAACACCGGTAATGGATGGCAATGCTGTAGCCAATGAAGTTCTAACTGAGGCTCGGCTATTGCTGTTATCCTCCTTCCATGATCAGAGCTTTAATAGCTCAATAACACCTTATCCCTACACTGTTCTCTACAGAATATGAAAAGCATTCTTGCTTGGCCCCTTTAAGGTTTAGTAATATATCCCTGTGTGGTGGCCGGGATAAGAATAGCGCTGACGTAACCTATGTGTGTCGCAAAAGGCGACTAAAATGGACGCTGAGTTTCGAGAGTTCGCTCTCTCAGGTTTTTCGGGAATTTTGTTCCCGTTGATGGGAGCTTGGATTTCGGGGGGTTGCCCTGAGAGAGCATTTTGAGTCTCTGGGGAGGGTGTTCCCCAGGTTAACCCGTGAGGGCTTTGTCGGTGGATGCTTTTCCCTGGAATATGAGCGGTTCTGTTCGGTGGTGGGGTAGTCCGTCACTGAGTGGAACTAACGCTGAGTTGGACAATCGTTCGGCCACTATTGAGTGGTCTAGGGATCGTTCTAATTCCTATACAGGGTTTTACTTACGTATTAGCCTCCATGTAGCTCATGCATATCGTACGAGGCGACTAAAATGGCTACCCAGGGAGGGTGATGGATGGCAGTGCTGTAGCCAGTGAAGTTCTAACTGAGGCTCGGCTATCGCTGTTGCCCTCCTTCCATGATCCGAGCTTTATATAGCTCAATAACACCCTATCCTTACATTGTCCTCTTCAGATAACGGGGAATATGAAAAGCATTCCTGCTTCGCCCCTTTAAGCCAGTCATTTTAAGGACTTTAGGAATATATTTATATTTAGTGTGAATTGCAAATATAATTTTAAACAACAAGGAACTCCCACTCGTCTCAGTAACTTTGGAATAAAAGTGTTCGATTGTGCAAAGCACAACTTCCTGCACTATATCCTAGTGAAAGTGGGTGTGGCTCTTTGAGTAAGGGAAATAATCAGAAATATCTATAATAGAACAACAACCTCTATCGGCATTGATGGGTTTCTCTCTGAACCCATTCCCGTACTCAGAGGGGTTCGGCAAGCCTGCCCCTTCTTTTCCCTTTAGTACTAATATCCTTTTAAAATAAAATTTACGAAATCTTCGCACGCAGTGAGAAGAATACCGCTGTCCATAGGCTCCAAACATAGCAAGACTATTGTGAATGCTGATGATATTTTCGGACCCTTGGGATTCCGATTCCATTTACACCTGCTTTGGCATACTGCCACAGTTTTGCGTGCTCAGTGGTCTTCGCGCAAATCCGGAAAAAACAAAAATCAAAATTTTCGTAAAATTCGGCCTTGTGAATCTTCTTTATGGTTTGACAGCTTTAACCGGTCCGTTAGCGATATTAGGAATTCCCTTCCTTGAGACCCCAGTATTACCAACACAAAAACGAATTATGGATTCATGTCGCGATAAACTCATCCCCTTTGAACCAAATTATTCATCTTTCAACGGTAAAGCAACAGTCATGAAAACAATGGTAATACCAATGCTGCTACACACAATTAACTTAACAAACATCACAGACGCACAAGAGAGAGAGAGTTATTTACAAACAGCTCATCGACTTCTTCTGGAACCACAGAAAACACGAGGTACGTAGGCTTTTTCTCCATCTTCTTCCCCCCCCCCCCCAAGCAACGAGGGTTTGCCCTGCAGATACTCAAATATTCCTGATTCACCAACACTGTTCAAACGATACGGAGGGCATTCGTATCAAATCAGAACATCTGGCAATCTAATTAAATACTTCATTGGATATGCCCTACTCTGTTTCGGGACCACTGGTTACACTGGACCATGTGCAGAGATGGTGCCAGAGTAGTATTATACAATATGTAAAATTCTAAAGAGATTTGTAACAGATGGAGCCTGGGTGCTTCAGCTCAGCCCAAAGCAGCTGTACTGGAAATGTATTGATGTTTTTGGTTATGAAATGCCTGATCTGGGTACCAATGGAGAGGTGCTCTTTACGAACAGCTGGGGACAACGTTTTCACCTGGATTTGGCTTGGAGAATTGCTTACGGCAGACTATCGGTGAAACTAGTGAAATCACTATATCGTCCCCGACCTTGTAACCCCTTCGCCAAATGCTGCACCAGTGCAGCGCATTTGGCGAAGGTTTGCTGAGGTGCTTACGATCCCAGTTCCAACTTTCGCTGAAGTGACACTATTACAGTTAACCCACCGGTGACAAAAACCATATGTGATGTTTTATGATCAATGTCCTAAAACATGACATATGAAAAATACGCAAAAATCATCTCTTCACTGAGGAAGACCGAATCTATCATCGAATTGGGAGTTGTTTCTCCGCCGGTTCCTTCGACTAAAAGGAAAGTTACCTTTTAGTCGAAGAGCAGTTCCTAATCAGATCATGCAGGCCACCGACCATATGCCAGATCACTCAAGGGGAAATTCAAGTGTGTGTACATCTGTAACACCACTGTCCTTATAGTCTTCTTAAATTCAGATTTTATTTGTTATCCTAGTTTAAGTTCTTTTTTATTCCAAAGTAGAGGTTGGCCTGAATAAACCCAGTAGGCACTGGGATCGAAGAAGTCGATGAGCTGTTTATAATGCAAATTGTTTCAATAAATAAGTGAATGTGGCGAAGAAGTTCGTGATTTGCTCTTATTATGCTAATCACTGAAGTTCGGCAATTAGAAAGGACGGTGATGTTTTTTTCCGCAAGAGGACAATATGGGGTGGCCATATAGATGATGGAAATTATCGGTAGCATAATCAGAGAGGAGTGCTCGCTGCAGCTTCTTATTTAAGATTTTTTGCCTTTACATTTTTCACTTTTTATGTAGCTTCAACTTACAGAAGTTTGTGTGTGTGTGTGTGTGTGTAATTCTATAGTACATTCGTTCCTTTGGTGGTCTAAACATCCAATCTTCAACCTAAGAAGTACAGTCACAAACATCCATGAAAACGGCGGGATTCGAACTCGCAGCATGTTGGTTGGAGTTCGGTTACGTTAACAATTTGGCAAACCGGACGAATGAAAATTTTATAAACGTGTTATTAATTTTAAACTGATGGATTTTTACGAAAGAAACCATATTGGATAGAACTGTTTGAATAACGTAACCCATGGACGCATCGCTGAACATCATTTGAACAAAATGCGATTTTGTCAAACAGAGAGTCAAACCACTCTCCTTCGTACAATGAAATTATAAAGGGGAAGGGATCAAAGGCTTCCGATGTAACCCTCCTTCATTGTTGGGTATAATAATCGAGTAAATTGCTTCACTAACAGAAAAGATCAAAGAACCACTTAATTGTGCTATCATTAATGAACCGGAATTCGCACTCAGCATCGATGGGGTTATTTCTTTATTCTTTACATTTATTGGCAATCTTTCTGTAATTTAAGTGAAGTCCAACTTTTCTATGTAAGTGAAGTCCATCTAAGAGAAGGTCGCAATCATATGAATCAGGTAGAGATTCAAGAGATGAGGGATGCGTCATTCTGTGATCTGCTCGGCTGAGAGAAACACAAACAACACCTGTGGCATCTTAGATAATGTGTTGTCAAGTGCTTTCCGAGTCGCATTTAAAGTGGACATCAAACAAACAGAAAGTAACAAGAAACTGCCAGTGGAAATGCAACGCAAAGAAGAGCAAAGTCAAAAGTAGTTCATGTTTGATTGAGACGTTTGCCTAAACTTGGATTTTCTTTGCTTTATATTTGGATGAAAAACAAGATGAAATCATAATACAACACTGACAAATATCGTAGAGAGAGACACTTGCTAATTAATGCGTTTTTCTCAATCTGCCTACTATACTTACTAATAAATACTACTATATTTGTATATATTTTATATTTTCCTATATATTTATTAATAAAATTCAATTTTATTTTTAATGAACTAAATATTGTTTATATTTGGTGTGTGTGTGTGTGTGTGTGTGTGTGTGTGTGTGTGTGTGTGTGTGTGTGTGTGTGTGTGTGTGTGTGTGTGTGTGTGTGTGTGTGTGTGTGTGTGTGTGTGTGTGTGTGTGTCTTTAATAGACAAAGAATGAACCAGTGTGGGTTTAAATGTTTCAAACAATATTCAAGTTATTTATTTATTGGTGATTGTTGAGAAGTTTAGTGCGTGTCAATTGTGCTACTAGAATTCATGAGTTTATTTCTGGAACATGTTGCTTAATTTCTATTATTCTTGATTCCTTACCATCATTTAAACCATCTTTGCGATTAAACAATCTGCTGGGTCTTTTCATAAGAATTATTTGAAAGAAAAAAAAAGTTTCTTTCTTAGTTGTAGAAGGCTGTGTGGCTTTGGCGCAGTTCATTTCAAGAGACTTGCCAAAAAGAGAGAAATGATATTTTCCCATTCAGCGAGGAAAGTCACTATGGTGTTCTTTTTAATGCAATTCACGTGACCGGCCAGTCTGACTGAAGAAAGGAATGCAAAACTACATCTAATCTAATATCCTCCAAGGCATATATACCAAGGTCGAGAAATGTGTTCCATTCACATTCCCGTAGACTGAATCAGCAGGAAATTCAGTTTTATTTTAAACGAAATTAAAATTCCCTCCCCTACTGCGCGTTGTGTAATTTATGAATTATTCCAATGAAAGTCGACCTGCTTGCTGTAAAAATAACGCTCGCCTACCACGCGACATTTGCCCTTCCGTTGGAAAGATCTAAGAAAGTTCGAATCACTTCTAGAAACTGAAGAACTTTTAGAAGACCTTATCAACTGAAGATGAGTTTAGCCAGCCTCGTATCAAGCTGGGAGGGTTTTTTCGTTTAGGAAATTCGCCTTTTTCATCCCTCAAAAAAGTTTCCAACCATCACAGAAACCGAGGCAATTAACAGACCTAATAGGAATCATACGAAAATAATAACATACAAATAGAAGGATATGAAGTACCTGGCTTTCTGGATTATGCAATTCCATGCAGCCAATTCAAGCAATAAACAATCCATATATTAAGCAAGAAACGCTTGTTAAAATTTTGGTAATAAAAGTGTAAGCAATAAAGAATGCCATTCAACTACAACAGACTTACTGCAATGTATAATTTCACATATTTTCCCCATCCTTATCTCATTAATTGATCCAAATGAAAAAAAAAAAACTGATTAAAAACAATACAAAAATTTTTGTATTGTTTTTAATCAGTTATATTTATATTAAAAACAATACAAAAATGTTTGTATTGTTTTTAAATACCCAATTCCAAATAATACGCAGTACTCTAAAAACTAAGAATAACAGACTAATATATTAGAATAGTCTGAATAGCAGAAGAGCAAAATGAAACCCGTGCATTTCGAAACGTACCTTAAAAACGTTAAAACCCAAAATGTAAGTTTAATTGTTGGTACAACTAGTGACGTCATCACTACGTAAGAATTTTATTGCAGAACTGTGCTTACTGATTACCACTGATCATTTCCATACTGTTGATTTATTGTTATTTTAAACGTTTCAATCTATTCGAATGGTTTGCCTAATCAGATCAGTAAAAACGGTCCTATTTAAACTAAAATAAAGGCGTCGCTATAAAACTGAATAAACAACTCAAAATCCATTAAAATCGTTCGATCACAACAAAGCAATGTTATTAACGCGTACCTGCTGACAAGCAAAGTAAATCAGCTGCTCGTGCATTCAAATTTATTTTATTTAATGATCGTATTTTTCAGTTGGAATTGTTGGCTCAGTCCTTTTTTATGTTTTAATCTAAGGTTTACAGAATTTGTTGAAGAACATCTGATTCGGACACACCTTTTCCTCCACTCTTCCAGTTCGGCATTCGGTAACTACTTGTTACCTTTGAACTTAAACATACCAGTTGAGGGGCATTTGATTCCTATTTAAATATCCTTACTTTTAATTTTAATAATCACACTTTAATAGTAACCTCTTCAATATTTAATCACATTCGTTTATTTTTGTTAATTTTTTAACTGTCTTAAATTTTCATTTCAAATGCTTGATTTAAAATTTTGAAAATCATTTTGAAAGATTATGACTGATCATTTATACTCGTAATCATTTGTGTTAGCAAACAATGTCATTAGATACGTTTTAGTCTTTACTAAACAAATTAACCAGAAAAAAAAAAAAAGAACTATGAGGGAAGAGGCTGAATTTCCCTTTTTTTTTACCAAACCACGCTAATGGGAAATTCCCGTAATTCGAAGTCGTATGAATCCAGAATACGACTAATATTCCTGGTTCAGTTAACCGCTGAATGATGTGAAGGTACTGTTCGGTAAATGCACATTTTCATATAAGTCATAGTATTTAGTGTTATTAAAATTTATTGGTATTGAAATAAGCGAGTGACAATATATCTGCTGTTTTTTTTTTTTTTTTTTTTTTTTTTTTAATTCACAAACTACTTCGGCCATATATTGGTATGTTGGAGTCGAAAGCAAATAATTTGGAAATATTAGGACTGCATTTACTACTAAATTGCAATTTCATCATTGATGTTTCCATGGTTATAATAAGGAGATTACTGTAGTCATGGAAACATTAAACAACGTTTTTCTATTGTCATAAGTATTTTTTTGGTTCTGTCGAAAAATAAATTAAAATAATTTAATTAGCGCATTGATGGTGGTTGATTCGAATGAAAGACTGTTGAACTATAGCAGTGTGGAGTTTAATTTAGCGTTATGTCCCCCATCCCTCTGCAACAGGACGAACCTATTCAGTTTTTCTTCTTCCCCATTTTTATAAAAGAGATCTATTCCTAATATATTCAACCAAAAGAGAATTGGCAGAATAAAGTTATCATTCTTAGTATTCATCAGCTTTATTCACTTTCCGAGGAGTGGATTACGCTGGTCACGACTGCTAGAAAGATGATAATCTCCTTTATGTTGCACGTGTGTTTATCTCCGCCCCTTCTTCATTCAACACAAATCTCCTTTGACAGTCAACAGAAAAATGTAAGCTCGATGTGTGTGTGTGGCTTTTCTGCTTGCTGCCGTAGAGAGTTGTTAGTCGTTCACGTATCGCTTTCCTCGCCATACCTGCGGAGACAGTCGACTCTTAACAGAAGTTTGAATAAAAAAAAAAAACAGAAAAACCCGTTCAGCTATTTTCACGAAGCTTTGCTCTTTTACTGTCTCCCTTTATTCTGCTTTAATAAAGTTAATTTGGGAAGTATTACCTTTAAATCCTTCTCGCGTGCTTCAAAGAATCATGTTTATTGTTCGCTTTCTTATTTTTGTTGAAGAATTTCTTTCTTCCTAATAGGGACAAAGAAAATGCCTTCAAAAATCACCGCTGTATTCTAAGTTGCTTTTAGAAGCCTAAAGATTGGAAACATGCAAACAGTCAGAGAATGTCAGGTTTTATTTCTTGCATCAGTAACTTAGTAAACGACGTCTTACAAAGTCGGAAGGAGTTAATGAAACGTCGTTGTTGGGAATGATTACAAAGCAATTAATGGTATGAGTTTGGTGTATTGTGCTGTGAATTGCGATTCTTTGCTTCAGTTACTGTCTAGGATTAATTTTAGAGTAATCTGAAAAAAACAAAAGAAAAGATGGTTAATCCTACTAATCAATAGTGATTTCGATTATTGTAGCGATGTGAAAAGGAGAAACATGGAATGATTATATAAACTAGAGAGGATAACACTATTGTGTTGTCACTCTTTATAAAAGAATAATGGTCAAGATTAAAGGATAAAAGTGGAGCAATTTCTAAGATGCATTTCGGTTTGAGAAAAGGGAGCGCGACTGTTGATTTCAATACTGCAATAAGGGAAATGAGGTGGGACGCGAGAAATTTGCACTTCCTGGGGTCCGGAAAACGCCTTTGAGTATGGTGAAAATTTGGAAGATATAGGAAATTATAGGAAAGAAGAAGAAAGAGAAGAAGTGCTTATTATCATCAAGAATAGTTGCATTTAGTCACGCGAATAATATTAAGAGGGGGTTAAGGAAGAACGAGTGATGTACGACTGTCAGAAAAGAAGAATTGGTAGATTATATCTCGATCTAGAAACAGTAATAGTACACATGCGTGTCCGTAGAAAATTTTTCGGGGAGGGGGGGTGGAGCAAAGCTTGGAGACAAATAATTACATCAATACATTTTTATTTAATTTTTTTTTCACGAGTAGATCCCAGGGGGGACAAGGACCCCGTTTGTCCCCTCTGCAGACGCCCATGGCAGGAAATATTTTTTCTATGACCTATCCCCCCCCCCCCTCAAATGACACTATCAGCACTAATGTTATCCACAACTTTGTTGATCATAATATTGCACACCCGCACTTCATAGAGCCGATTTTGGCAGATTGCCAAGAATGGTCAATTCATGCTGAAAGGGAGAATGAAATAAAGGATATACGAATTGGACAACAACAAACAAAATAACGTGCTTTATAGGTAAATTTTCCAACTGTTGTCCAAGCAAAATAGTTAAATTCATAAAAGAAAAACTACTTTTCTGACGTATAATAATAAACACTCATCCCACGAAACGCATTGATTACCCTATTATCGGAATGGATTCGTCTTATTCTGACATGCGCAGACATGTCGAAGGGTCTCGCATCTATGAGCGTACAGTACATACTCCATTCATCCTACTCATTCGAAAACCACTGTACAGCGCAGACATCCCAAACTTCAAGATTATCTGCAACCAGTGGCTTACGGGAGATTAGACTTCAAGTGTCCTGGAAAGATCTGCGGATGCCAGACACTCGGGTTATCTAACAAAATTGAAATAATTAACTATGTTTTAACACTGAGATTGAAAAACAAATTAAACATACATTAGGTAAAGTAAAATAAATTAAAAAAATTGATATGCTCATTTATCGACAATGATGAAAGATTTGAAATAACATTTCATCAAATCCGCTCAACAAATTATACAAAATATATGCGCAACAATTAAATAACTACCTCCCAAATCTTGTAGAATATCACAAATTACGTACAAATACCGTATTAAAATATCTTTCTTTACGACGTCATCAGAGAACGCCATAAATACCCTACACATATCGACATCGACAGAGGATGGGGCTTCACGTAATTCTTAAAGCCTACTTTTGGGAATTTCTTGAGGAGGGACTCCGCTATCTCCCTCCTCGTGCTTCATAAATGCACCGTACGGAATGGTAAGCAGTGGGGTGTACCGCTTGCTTTTTTTTAAGTGAAGCCGACTCTAAAAATTTGGACGATCTCTAGACCACTCCATACTGGCCGAAAGACCGTCCAACTCTGCGTGGGATCCAGTCGGTGATGGGGCATCCCCCACCACCGAGCAGAACCGCTCATATTCCAGGGAAAAGCGTCCACCGACGAGGCCCCTCACGAGCCATGCCGGAGAACACCCTTCCCAGAGACTCAAAATGCTCTCCCAGGGCGAACCCCCCCCCCCCTCACCGGGAGCAAAATTACGGAAGAAACCTAAGAGAACTAACTCTCGAAACTCAGCGTCCATTTTAGTTGCCTTTTACGACATACATGAATTTATTTAACGACATGCATGGTTTACACTGAGGCTATTCTTTCCCGGTCACCAGACGGGTTGCTTGTCTCCGTACAGATTTTGTGCACAATTAATAGTGATAATATTCTTTCCCGGTCACAACACGGATTGCTTTTTTTAAAGTAAAGCAAACTCTAAAAATTAGGACGATCTCTGGACCACTCCATAGTGGCCGAAAGACCGTCCAAGTCAGCGTTGGCTCCACTCAATGACGTGCACCCCCACTACTGAGCAGAACCTCTCATATTCCAGAGAAAAGCATTCCCCGACAAGGCCCCTCTCGAACCACACCGGAGAACACCCTCCCCAGAGACTCAAAATGCTCTCCCAGGGCAAACCCCCCCCTCACCGGGAGCAAAATTCCGGAAGAAAACGGAGAGAGCGAACTCTCGAAACTCAGCGTCCATTTTAGGCGCCTTTTACGATACCCATGGATTTACATTGAGGCTATTCTTTCCCGGTCACTACACGGGTTGCTTTTTTTTAAATAAAGCGGACTCTAAAAATCAGGATGATCCCTAGACCACTCCATACTGGCCTAAAGACTCTCCAACTGAGCGTTGGCTACACTCGGTGATGGGGCATCCCCCACCACCGAGCAGAATCGCTCATATTCCAGGGAAAAGCATCATCCAATAAAGCCCCTCAGCGGGCGGTGCCGGAGGACACCCACCCCAGAGACTCAAAATATGCATGTGCACTGCCAGGCGAACTTCCCAAAATCTAAGCACCCCCTCACCGGAAGAAACCTGAGAGTGCAAAACTCTCGGAACTCTGCTTCCATTTATTTAGTCGCCTCTTACGATGTATTTGCGGTGGAGCTATTCTTATCCCGGTCACCACACTGGTACATGTTTTGTGCTCAATTAATAATATATATATATTATATATTATATATATATATATATATTATATATATATTATATATTATATATATATATATATATTATATATTATATATATATATATATTATATATTATATATATATATATATTATATATTATTAATTGAGATATATATTATATTATTAATTGAGATATATTATTAATAATATATATATATATATATTATATATTATATATATATATATATTATATATATATTATATATTATTAATTGAGATATATATTATATTATTAATTGAGATATATTATTAATAATATATTATATATTATATATATATATCCTTATATATATCCTTATATATTATATATATATCCTTATATAGTCCTTATAAGGACTAGCTTAAATATCCTTATAGTCCTTATAAGGACTAGCTTAAAGGGGCGAAGCAAGAATGCTTTTCATCTTCCCCATTATCTGTAGAGGACTGTGTAGGAATAAGGTGTTATTGAGCTATGAAAACTCTGATCATGGCAGGAGGGTAACAGCAATAGCCGCGCCTCAGTTAAAACTTCACTGGCTACAGCATTGCCATCCATTACCCTCCAAGGGTATTGGATTGAATGAATCAATCACCGCATCTCACGGTCGATTGATTCCATTCCATATTAATAATAATAATTTTATTATTTACATTGATATTTACAAAACTATTGAAATTCTACTTCCATTTATTTAGTCGCCTCTTACGATGGATTTGCGGTGGAGCTATTCTTATCCCGGTCACCACACTGCTACATGTTTTGTGCTCAATTAATAATATATATATATATATATATATATATATATATATATATATATATATATATATATATATATATATATATATATTATATTATTAATTGAGATATATTATTAAATATTATTTAATATATTATTAATAATATATTAATATTCTGTAGAGGACTATATTATTAATAATATATTAATAAGGACTGGCTTAAAGGGGAGAAGCAAGAATGCTTTTCATATTCCCCGTTATCTGTAGAGAACAGTGTAGGGATAAGGTGGTGTTGAGCAATTAAAGCTCTGATCATGGCAGGAGGGTAACAAGCAATAGCCGAGCCTCAGTTAGAACTTCACTGGCTACAGCATTGCCATCCATTACCCACCAAGGGTATTGGATTGAATGAATCAATCCACCCCCATAATATATTATTATTATTTATAAACAGATGTATTTAAATTAAATAATGGTGTTAAAATATTTTCAAATATTTTCAAAAATATTTTAAAGAAAATCCAGAGATTTTAAAATATTTTCAAGAATCTTAAGTTTCTAATATTAAATTATAACAAATATAAATATTATTGATATATTTTAAATTTAAATTTCGAAATAGAGGATTTAAAAATGTGCTAGGTAAATAAGTGTCATATTGCATTCGTATTTCGAATAGCAACTAATTATATGGAGCCTCTTTAGCTCAGTCAGTATAGACGAAGCAAGTATAGACGTTCGGAAAGACCTCGGTTCGATTTTCATCAGTGACGTGGGGAACCTTTATCTGGTCTCTTGCCACTAAAGGTGAGTTAGCTGGTCTCTTGCGTGAATAGGAGTTTTTTTCATCAGGAAACGCAGGTTTTTCGTCCCTCAGAACAGGAAAAACCTGCCTCGTGAACATACCCATCTACAGATATAGGACACTTCGGGAAGGCATAGGGCTAACTACCTTATCCTCATTACGGTTGTGAGGTCCATGGAAGGTCGTGGGCACTTAACTGCCTGTTAGAGCCACTGAACAACAACCACTAGTTATATGCTGCACGAAACGAATTTATAAATGCCTAAAACTTGTAGTAGTTTATATTGCAAATACCATGAAACGTCCGGTGTAAATGCTGGAAGAAATAGTGCAAGTGAATTATGGAAAGTCTCGGAAATTAAAATAAATTAAATCTAAGTCGCGTGAAACTTATTTCTCTTTGGATCCTGGATACACCAACACCTAAGATATCGGCCCTTTGCTAGCAAACGCTAACTCAAAGAAAAGTAATCTGCTTAAGTAAAATATTTGGTGTAGGCCACTACATATGACATATCAATAAAAATCAAATCACACTTCATTTAATAACACAGATTTTACGTCAAGCTTTCCAGATATTCATTTTGTTAATAGAATTTGTACTAAATGTAGATATGAATAAAATCACGCAACAAATTACTGTAAATTAAATTAGTTTTTTGTTTGCTGTTTTGCAAATGACCAAGCAACTATGCAAAAATCAAACACCATCAGAGTTCTGTATTTGCACCGAGCAAGTATCCATTAACTTAGAACTTCCCTTAAAGGAAGCTATATGTATAGTATTTTATGGTAAATAATAAATTTCAACTAAATAGTAATTAACACTTAAATTTTATTTTAGAAAAAAGTAATAGATTTTTAATCAATAAAATAGTATAGACAATTTAAAATTGATAATGGTGAAGTAATAAATTTTCTACAGTTCCATAAAGGGCACTTAGTAGCTCTATAAATAAAATAAAAAGAAAAAGAACTTCCTTGTATCTACTAGTAGTAATTGAAAACCGAATTGTACAAGCCTCAGGAAGAAATAAATTTAAAGTATTTTTGAGATCAGTATCAATTGATAATCACAGATTCTTCAGAGAAGTGGACGGAGGCAAACAATTATGAAAATTTAATAGCTGGAATGGAATTGTAATGCATCTAGATGTATAAGAATGAATGCAGACAAATGACAACATAAAGAGTGATAGTACAAATAATTGAAAGAAATTGAGAAAAAAAAAACTAATTTCGAATGGAAGATTATCAAATATAGTAAACATAAACATCTAAATCAATGTACGTGAATCATTCTGTATCGTCCTTCTCAATTCAGCATCTCAACAGACAGCTGTAAGCTCGTATGTCCTTTCCTTTAATTCTCCAGGACCATCATCCTAATAAATTAAACATGGTTAAACTAAAGATAAAAAGGGCTGTGGTTGGATTGATCGTAACTGCAGCCAAACAAACGAAAGTTATGAGGATAGCAGAATTACATAATTGCGCTTTTTTTCTCCTTCAAAACTCAACAATGTTTTAAGAAAACATTTTTTTATTTAAATAATATATTTTTAACAAACTATGAATAAGTAATTATAAAGAAAAAGAAAGTTACAAATAAAAAAAAAATTCAAATACAGAAATAAAAAAAAAACGCGTTTTTTTTTTTTTTTTAATTTCAGCAGGTTAACAACAAATAACTTTATTTTTATATTTGAAATTCATTAATTATTATATTTATATAAATAATTATTGCATTTATAATTATTAAGAGGAAAAATGTATTACAGATACTTTAGAATCAAACTGAGTTGAGAGTGTTGTGTGACAAGGGCTTTGGAATACGCAGTAATCGACACGATTTACGTAAACAGGAAATAAGTGTGTGCTTCGTCATAACATATCCCGTGCTTTTTACTAATATTTATTCCGTGATTTACGCATTAATATTGCATCTTGCACGCATTCGTCTTTTAACCTGTTTCAAATAATATCGAGATTTTAAAAACATAAAAAAGGAAAATAAAACAGTTGCATTCATTATTCGTTTAAAAATAAAGATATAGATAAAACTGTGAATAAATAAATAAATAAACAGCAATTAATTCGTGAAATGCCAAACGGGTACGCTCATTAGACGAGAAATGAAGCGCATTTTACAATAATCTTTATATTACAATAAAAATATATAAGAACCTTTAATTATTCATTAGATCAATAACTGTAAATATAAATATTTATATTACAATAAAAATATATAAGGACCTTTAATTATTCATTAGATCAATAACTGTAAATATAAAGACATTAATAATTTTTATTTTTTTATTTTTATACAATTAAACATGTGGTGAATTCATCACTACAGGTGATGAATCAGTTTATCTCTGTGGTTAATAAGTGTTTTTTAGTGATTAATAAAATTGTAAAATAAATATAAACTATTAATGGTTAAGATACAAATATGTGATTTCTTTATTCATATAATGATATTTTATTTATTATTTTAATTATTCATCAGCAATATTTATGAATAGTTACTATGGATATAAGTAAATGAAACAATATTAAAACACTAAATATATTTAATTATTTACTATAATCGATCTATTAAAATTATGTTTATAATAATATATGTAATAAAAGATAAATATAAATACTGATAAATAATAACTTATAAATTATATGATAAAAATTTCAGCACACCGGTAAATTACTTATATCATTGAAATTGATATATAATATTCGATTTATTGGATTTATTCGACTATGGTTATAATATAAATATAATAAACATTTATACATAACCGTGGACAAAATATATTAAATGCAAAAACAAACGAATGCAGTAACGCATTCTTAAATGCGTGATGATTAAGTCATGTGTGGACTGACTTCGGCCAAACTTCAAGAAGCCTAGAAATCCGAAAGAAGGAACATGTCGGAGATGTCAATAATAACAGAACAGACACCCCAGAGTTAGTACATCATTTCTCAATTTCAAACTATTCAATAGATTAGGACAACAGCTCCATGCCATATATCGAAGAGGATTACAGATGTCGAACTTTTACAGAAACTGCAGTAGTCCTACGGACAGGAAATAACCTCAATAGAAACCAGAGAATAATATTAAAAGACATTCGAAAAAACCTATTAAATACATTAAGTTTAGCAGAATTATATTACCCGAAAAATTATAAAAACGCGACTTAATAACAATGTCGAAGTCTTCACGCTTTATGCGTTTGATAGCACGATTGTTCTCCAATTTGTTTAACTGTTTTTAAAGTCGTTACTGCATTCGTTTGTTTTTGCACTTAATATTAGTAATAACCTTTCTCGTCTTGATAAAGCCAGACAGACACAGCTGGCGAAACTAGTCGACGATTATGTATAAATGTTTATCATAACCATGGTCTAATATTATATATATATATATATATATATCAATTTAAGTGAAAAGGACCAAATAATAACTATTATAATATTTATATCGTTACTATATTAATAATGGGATAAAGTAGGTTTACACTGGGATGACTTCAATGATTTTTGCTTCTCCTTTCCATTGTTTGATTACTGTTCCTGCTTTATGATCCAAACATGCGTTTGAATTGAATAACTAAAATAAAGGAAGTCAAAGATAAAAGTTCAGTATATCTCAAGGGTTCAAATCCAACACTCCAGCTTCATACTTGGCCTCACCATGTTTTCTTTTTAATTTATTTATTTTTAAAATATTGACAAATCCAGATCTGACTTTGAAAGAGCCAAATACAGAAAACTTGCTTTTCCATGTGGTGGCCGGGATAAGAATAGCTCCACTGCAGTCCATGCATGTCGTACAAGGCGACTAAAATGGGTACCCAGGGAGGGTAATGGATGGCAATGCTGTAGCCAATGAAGTTTAAACTGAGGCTTGGCTATTGCTGTTACCCTCCTGCCATGATCAGAGCTCATAGCTCAATATCACCCTATCCTTACAAAATAATATGCTGTATATTCAAAATGTGTTTAATTACTACTTTTATAACTCTATCATGTAAATTTTCAGATTAATTACAATTTTTTAAAGAGGTATTAACAGAAAGGAAGGGTAACATTAGGTTATGAAAGAAGTTACATATCACACATCGTATCAATGAGTCAGCGTCTGACATCACGATCCTATATTTCGCGTCTGGTTTAAGTTCATTTCATGTATAACAGTTATTAATTAGTGGCATAAGTCTTTAATATATGCTGACCAAATATGATTCAAAATGAAACCTTAGTTTTTGTCATATTGATTTGGATATTGTATCATTTCGGCAGCTTCTTATTAGATCTGTGAACATAGTTGCTGAACTCAATGTTGAATATGTTATACGTGGCTCTCTCCTGATAAATAACAGTATGTTAATCTGCCAGTTATCGGTTTATGCTTGCCTCTCGAGTCTTTCCAATTATATATCGGAGTTCCTGAGATTTTATGCAACGAAAATAATCAAGTTAATTAGCTATTAGTTATAGGCCAAAGGGATGCTAATATATTTGGATTCACTATGTCTAATATGATGATAGGATCTCGTGAGTTAGCTCTCTGTCGCCGACCCAAGGGTTATTTTATTTCTTTGCTTATATATTTTTGTCTATTGATATAACTTATAAGGAGCAAATCGCCTCATACCATACCAGAAACTAAGGACTACATGCTTCTTGACATTTTCCGGCAAAAAGACACCTGAAAAATACTAAACAGCAACAACAACAAAATTTCCTGTCTCGATCGAATCTCTCCAGTTGTATTCAAACATGCTTCAGAACAATACACGGCCACTTCTTCCGACGAGCGGAAGCAAGCATATATTCAGTTATTCCAGAAACAGAATTCTGTCCTCAAACTATCGACGATTGCCATCACCCGATTTTTTTCAAAATAATGGAAGAATTCCTTACTAGTCAACTGCCTAGAGGCATACTAGGTAATCAATGACCATACTAAACCTCCAATCTCAAACCACGGACAAACAAGTGTTGTCACTTTGGCATTTCATCGAGACCTGCTGAGTAAGTCAAATGTGCTATCCTTCAATTTACCTGTCACCCTCTGTAACTGGGTGACCTGCTTTCTCTCTCTCTCAGGTCCTTCATTGCCTGTCATGGTGGATGGTTTCCCTTCTTCGAGCTTTGCCACTAATTCGGAAGTGCCTCAAGCATGGGCGTCCGCAGAAAATTTTCCGGGTGAGGGGATCAAGCTTGGAGGCAAATAATTACATCAATAAATTTTAATTTATATATATATATATATAAAAGATTAAATTTTAACTGACTAGAACCCAAGAAAGTATAACAAAAACCTTTAATAAATCACGACTAGTTTCATCGGTATTCCGACTTCTTCAGGTGAGTAAGAAATAACATGACTTATAAAAATAACAAGGTAAAAAACATGGACTTTCCAGCTTAGTAAAAGAAACAGAATAGTAACAGTCATATTTGAATAGGTGACCGCGTGCTACTGTTGGCACGAGTAGAATGTGTATGATAGCTAATTTCAGAGCGCCAGTATTGGATTACTGCGCAATGAGAATCAGGCAAATTGTAGATTAGATTGTTGTTCAAGTGTGAAGGGTCCAGAACTATTTCTTTGGAGTCTATAATTCGTCTTTCAAATTCATCCTTGCATATATATAAATTGGTTGTGCGGTCCCAATCAACTTGGTGTTGCCGTTATTCTTGGTTAGAGTTTGCGGAGAAGAGCACATGACTGGAAAGGGCGCTCGCTCGTATTCTACTGTAGGAGATGTCACGTCTATGTTCCTCAAGACGAAGTGAAACAGATTTATCTGTCTGGCCAAAATAAGCTCGACCACAGTCGCACATAACTTTATAAACACCAGGAAAATGCGGTTGGTTGTGTTTTGGTTTTGGTCGACTCAGAAAAGAACGAGGTTTTGGTAGAGTAGTATAGTCGGTCTTTATGTTGAATTTCTTCATAATCCTAGATAGCTTTGGGGTAAGAGAGCTGATAAATGATAACTGTATATGAGTGATAGGGTTGGAATCATCTTCATGTAGAGGATGTTGGCGTGATCTAAAACGTTTAGTGATGTTACGAGATGAATATACATTATTTCTCATCATACCAATAGGTATGGTGAGAAAGAAGAAATTACAATATAAAAATAAACTATTGCAAGGAAAAAGAAATTAGAATATGAAAAGATACCAGTAAGACGAAGCGTACAACATCTTTCTAAGATCTTTGGTTATGCGATCGCTTATATTAAGAGTGATTATTAAAGAAAGATCTCCACCAACCGAAAGGAAGAGTGGCACAAAAGATGGTGGAAATCTTCGATACAGATTTTGTTGGTATTTTTAATCTCGTTTCATATTTCTTTTTCGTGCGAAGCCAACAAATTTATTTATAGTAACTTTTACGGCTTGCGCATGTAAAAAATGGCAATCCTATATCATCAGCTTTAGCCGACTATTCTATATCTCATGTAGAAAATAAACTCTTTCACAATATTTTTTCTGAACCTCGTGCTTAGTTACGTTTTGTTGATGATATATTTGCAGTCTGGTCCCGCTCGGAGTTAGAATCGCTTTAGTTCCTGTAGAAAATGAACTCTTTGTACTCTCATATCAAGTTCACTATTGAACGAGAGGCCAATAAACAATTATCCTTTTTGGATACCTGAATAATTCGAAATCCCAGAGATGATGTGGAATTTTCAGTTTATCCCAAGCCAACTTTTACTGGTAGATACACTCACTCTTCCTCACACCATCATTCATCGCAGAAGATGAGTTAACAAGTCGTGCACACAGAGCTCATGTGATTTGCTCTTCTGAATTCCTTTTGTTAGATGAACTGAATAAAATTAGAAGCAATGGGATGTGTAAGAGATACTCAATGCTACCATTCAAAATATTATTGTTAATTATGATCCACCCAGTGGTAGGCTATAAGGGGTTCGCGCAAGCCCTTTGTTAAATTTTTCTGAAATTTGCGAACCCCTTGTTTTTTTTGTTTACTTTTTTATTTAAAAAAAGTTTTTTTTTTAAACAAATTATGTATGATAAATTAACACAGTTGATTGTGTGCAAATATTTCATGTTTAGATCATGAAATATTTGTTTAAAAATGATAGCCTTCATAGGTTGATTGTCCTCTCATACTTTTTGATTGGAATTTGTACACAAGCGGTATTAATAAAAGTTTTTGTGTGAAATACGGCGTTTTTTTTTTCTCGACGATGCGAGCCCTTTATTAAAATTTCCATAGCCCACTGAAATTTTTTTCATATCGGATTGTAGGCTGGTAGGTAGATCCAGCCTACAATCTGATATGAAAAAAAATTCAGTACCCAACGGTAAAGTACCTCAAAACCTCAGAACAAATAACACGCAAATTCCTCGCAAATTCAGCCATATCCTTCAAACCAGTGGAAAGCTTCGAAATCTTCCGAATCTTAACAGCTCTGACTGTGCCAGACTGTAAGTTTCGGGAAGCGAATATTAATTATTGTTATTATTATTACCTACGCAAATTTTACAATTAATTCTTTGAACTCTAATAGTGTAATCGTAGCACTTCAGCTGCAACCAATACACGAGCAGCAGTCACATCTTCATGGCTCATATTTTGAATGTAGTTATCGGTCTGTCTCCCTGATGATGTCCATGTTACGTTGGATGAAACATTTCGGAAATTTTGAATACAGCTCTATATTTTTACATATGTAAGCAGTGAAAGTTTCTATAAATATATCTAGTACTCACATTCCATTAAAATATTTATGGCAGCTTTGATTTTCATAAATGTAATTTAGTTAACCATAGAGTGGTTTAATTTATGTTGATAATGGTCTGTCGACGTGGGTAATTTGGGGCTTGTTTTGTCTATTTATGTAAAATAAAAAGAAAGAGGATTGCAGGAAGGAAATGTCTTCCTCCTATAAGACCGATCATCTCATCTTCATTTGAGAAATCCCTGGAGTTTTCTAGTATCTTGTGATAAAAGGGGTTCGAATCGGGATGAACTAGAAGTGAAATTCTAAATTCGATTCCCTAATATCCAAATAAATTAAATTTATAAAGAACAAAAACGTTAATCAATTTAAAACCTTACAAGGTTGTCATTTCGAGTAATTTTTTAAACAAAAGCAAGAAATTAATTTCTTTTGCACGTATGTAGCATAAATTTCGATTTATTAAAAATGATTTACTCAGAGCTTCTACATTTAACTTTCATTTCAGGGAAAGAAAACATTATAAAATAGGACTTCGTAGATATTTATTTACGTGCTATTAATATATCATGTATTAATAGTACCATCACATCTAATTACTCTCAGCTAATTGCTAATTGATTTTCTTTCTTTTCTATCCTTTTAAACGTGTTTACCGAATTATGACAACCTATTTTAGTAGTTATTTCTGCCATTACGCATCTAAATTAAACAACCAATCAGAAATCATCTTCAACAATGTCATTGATTTCATGTCAGTCTAATACACAATGTGACGTAATCAGCTCACGTCTACACGCTAATTACATTTATCATCCAAATCGATACTATTTAATTATGCAACTTATTTTTAATGAATTATTCATGGCTGATTTGATGATCATCACCCTTCCAGGGTTTTGGGGGGTGTTTTCCACTGTTGTTCTTGACCTCTACGTCTTTCATTTGGTTAGTATCGGAATATTCTAAGCAATGCTTATAAAATAATGTATAAAACCTTAATAACTTAACACGTATAAAACCAACAGTAATAACTTTAACGAATTAAAGGTGCAAATATTTCGTACTGAAAGTAAGAGTACATGATCAGTGTAGAACAAACAGTTAAAGGAATGGAATACAAAGTACAGAACAGTCGGTGAATTATCAATTAAATTGTTGCCGCGTGCCACAAGATTAATATTAATAAAATTAAATAATTATTAAAAACTATTTCATTGACCGTTGCATAAGATGAGGATCTCCCAAACTTTTGGGAGAGAGAGAGAGAGAGAGAGACAGACAGTCATTTCGATTCAAACTCGGCCGATATAAAAGGGCTTCGCAACTTTCTTTAAAAAGGCGTTCATATTTAAACCTGCATCTGTGGAGAAGGCAAGCTTTACCCACTGGATATTATGTTTAGTGTCAATGCCATGTTGTGCTATACCAGACTTATGAGGTTTCATGTATTCGATATAATACTGATGTTCCTTCATTCTTTTTTTCACAGAACGGCCTGTTTGTCGAAGTTGGCCGGCTGTGACTTGGACACACCAAGGTCGTCCCAATGGTTGGCAATACACTTGATGAAATTTCAAAAACGGTGTCCCACAATTTACAAGAATTGAACATTAACGAAGTGACCACATATGATGTACAAAACCTATCATTACTTGTAACAGTGCATATTTATTAAGCTGCCTGAGGGACTATTCTTGGATTCCTGGGTAATTTGAATTGCTCTGTAATAATAATAATAATAATAATAATAATAATAATAATAATAATAATAATAATAATAATAATAACCCCATAGTTTAAGTTGCAATTATTATTATTATTATTATTATTATTATTATTATTATTATTATTATTATTATTATTATAAAACCTTCAATTTAAGCAGAAAAGTTGTTTCACAAACTTTCCAACTGAGCATTATTTTGACAGCTCAGGATGAGCAAATGCAACAAGATAAAACCACGAATCAACATGAAACCATTAAAAACAAAAATCAAGAATCAACATGTTATACGAGAATGGTCTGAAACGTTCTTGGCCTAACAATGAAAAAAAAATTATTTTCAATTTTAAAATTATTTTTATTTTTCAACATATTCTTTCTTAAGATTAATGCATTTATTCCAGCGATGCTCCAGCGCCATTGTCCCGTCCCTGTAGTGGTTCTCAGTAAATTATGCAAAATACCCCTCTATAACTGCAATCACGTCTTCATTCGAAGAAAACCCAGACCAACGAGGAAGAGTTTTAGTTTTGGGAAGAGATAGAAGTCAGAGGGAGCCAAATCTGGGGAATAGGGTGGATGTTCAAACAATTCATAGTGCAGATCCCTTAATTTTCCCACTGCCAAAACACCTTTGTGGGCAGGCGCATTGTCCTGATGAAAGATGATTTTTTTTCCTTCTGCAATCGGAGCGAATTTTTTCAACCAGTCTGGTTAAAAGTCGGACTAATATTCCCGGGTTATTATTTTACCCTTTTCAAGATAACTAATAAACAAAATGCATTTAGCATCCCAAAACACTGATGCCGTGACATTTCCTGTTGATGGAACCGAATTTGTCTTCTTTGGTGCTGAACAACCGGCTTCTGTCCACTGTATTGACAGCTGTTTGGATTCTGGTGTATAATGGTGAATCCAAGTTTCATCCATAGTAATAAATCGATGCAAAAAATCAGTTTTATTCTTGTTAAAACGCTCCAAGCACTGTTCAGAGATTTTCATGCAAGTGCGTTTTTGATCTCCTGCGAGCAAGCGCCGCACCCATCTTGCGCAACGCTTTTTCATTTACAATTCTTCATGCAAAGTATATAATACACGTTATTTTGAAATGTCTATAGTCCCAGCAATTTCACGCACTTGGACTCGTCGGTTATCCAATACCACACCGTGTACTTGGTCAATGATTTCTGGTGTTCTTGATCATCTTCAAGGTTGGTACGGCCACGTTCAAACTCGACAGGCCATTTCTAAATTGTCGTAAAAGAAGGAGAAGAGTGCCCATAAACTTTTATGAACTTCGCATGAATTTCTTTTGGCGTTATTTACAAAGAATTTTTTAACTGCACGATACTCAATTTTATCCATTTCAAGGGATGCAGACAACACCTTTGCTTCAGAAAGCTGTATAAAACAAAATACTTAATAGAATGACTTGAAATTTCACATGGATGGTTACGACAGATGTACCAACTTAGAAAAAAACATCTTGCTGATAGTGTTGCCATCTATGGTCGAGGCCGAGAACTTTTCATACTACCCTCGTAACTTGTTAACAGTAATTGGTCGTGGGTGTAAGCTGTTATTTCTTGTTAACTTTAAATGCCAGTAAATCCGTTTAAAATTCCGTACAAAGGACGATTCACATCTTAGATGTACGTTTAGCAAAAATGTGAAAAATAATTCACCATAATGTAAACCGAAAAATGAAAATAAAATCAAAACCATCCCACTAGTTGTAATAATGTTAAATATCGATAATAATATCGATTATGATAATAATAAATTAAAAATTAAATAAGAAATGCTTCCCCAAGCTGACATCAGTTTAATATTCAGCACACTAATTAACTAAGGCAGAAACAGCCAACGTAACATAACATAACATTAAAAATGTCTGACTTCCACAGGAAATAAGAATTTTTTTTTTTTTTTATTGCAGTCGGGAGTTAGTCATTAACTCTTGAAATCTAACTGGAGCAGCGCACATGCTTAGCCTTTAGAGAAAAGTTAATCGGATCGGGAAGTTAGTCCATAAATAAGGATGCTGAATTTAATACAAATGGCCGAAATTTTCTATCAAGAAGATAGATGAACGCCACCATGATGAGATCTTACACAAGAAGAGAGTTGCTGAATCGGATTCAGCACAGCAAGTGAGACATTACTCTGTGGTGTAGATCACTAAATATAAATCTTCGAAGACATTGACGATTACATTATAGAGGCACTGCATTCTGTCTTCTTGTTGAGAAAAGTGTTCTCTCTAAGCTGTCTCAAATTCGTGCCACAAATCCATTTGCAATTATCTAGTAGATAGAAAATTCCAGTCGGAATTTGCTAACAACTAACTGGATAATCAAAGCTAATAGATAATATGTACAACAGGATTTAATGTATGTGTGTGGGGGGGGGGGAAGGGAATTCTTTTAAATATATGAATATCGATCTATAGTTTAGTTGACAATTTAAGTCCGGTGGTTTCTGAGGATCTGAGTTGCTATAAGACGAATGATAATACTGATGACCAATAATTAAAAAAGAAAGACAAGGAAGAACAAATAAACTCCTTGCATTTCCCAAATGAGAATGTTTAAGACTTTTTCTCGCTCATATCTGGTTTATGCATGAAAGTTTCTCGGGTTTCTTTCCGCAATCTCTCACGTTGGAATCCACATCTTTTAAGTTATTGATTTCCATTTGATTCTGTCACAAGTAGGGATTGTTCGATCTGCATTTCTGATTGCAATAATAAATAAAGAAATAAGTAATGTATTTGTCCATAGTTCGCAAAGCTCCGGTTCCATATTACTGAATCATCGGTATCGAGACTGCTTTATAGGTTCGATTCCAATCGCACAATTTTTTTTCTAAGGTAATCTTCCCACAACAATCTTTGTGTGAAACTTAAATTCATGCTATTCGGAGGTATCCTATCAGTATTATTGCCGGAATTTCTTGCCTGGTACTTTATTCTGTCACTGGGCTGATTTACTCCGCCAATCATTGCGACACTCATGCGCAACTCTGTCGGAGGATCGCAGTGTAGATCACAAAAGTAGACGAGCGTTTGCATCCCGTGAATGAAAACGTTGCGATTTTACAGTATTTGTGTTGTTGTTGTACGCAACGTGTGTTTTTATAGGTTGTAATTGTATCATGTTGGTAGTTGGTGTATGAATTCTGTTTCAATTATTAGAGATCCGTATTGGGAGATATTGCAAATGAGACATCTCCTTTCGAAACGCAGATGAGCTACAACTAATTAGATGCATAAATGGATTCTTTCTATATGATATGCAAAAGTTAAGAGGCTAACTACGTCACTTCCAGCCAATCAATTGAAAATTGAATGTATTTAAATATTCATTTTTATACATGGAATAAAAGTATACAACAAAAAGCATTTGTCTTCCAGGTGTGCTGTTTGGGGAAGTTTCTTTTAAAAACGTTTTCTAATTTGATTTGATTTTTTCTAACTTCATTTCTAATTAGTCTTTATTTCACAATTGCACATTGTGTTTTTCCAATTTATTTTTTAAAGAAATCTACGAAGCTATGAAAAATGGTGTGAAGTTTAAGTTTCCTTATATCTATCGCTCTTTCATTTATCAATTAATACCATGTTTAAATCAAGCAAAGGTTTAGCTGTGCTTTGATCACAGAAAGAAGGTTTGAAAATTGAAATAATATTCTATTTCTAATTGAGTGATAGAGACTCTCAGTTATGACTGACAATTCATAATAATGAGACAAACTGATTGAACTACAGGACGTTACACGTGTCAATAACGATTGCAAATTTTATGTATTCCTACTGCTTCAAAGTACGTTTATTCAATTAGTATGTTGGAAGTGACGTAGTTAGCCTTTTAACTCTTGCATATCATGTAGAAAGAGGCCATCATTCATCTAATTAGTTGTAACTCATCTTCCGAAGTTCCGGAAAGAAATGCCTCATTTGTAATACCTCCCAAAAGAAACGCTGAGGTATTTCGAGTGGATTTTTACTATATGTGTCCAATATTATAGTCTTGAATTTCTTTACTGTGTTCTCGGCATTTCTCTTCTTGCTCGTTGAGATGTTAATCAAAATTTCTTTTGCAGTCTCTCTGAAACTTTTATCAGCTTTCCTTGCTGGGTACTAAAAAGCAACAACATGTACGATATCTGACACATTTTATTCAAGCATTAGTTGTTGTTTTTTCTCCTCGTATGTTGATTACTTCTCTACTGTCTACAGCAATTTCCTAGGTAACGGAAGTTGCTTCTGTTTATTTGTATTTATCATTGAGAGGCTTCAATATCATATCTTACCGAAGTA
This sequence comes from Typopeltis vanoorti, assembly GCF_054136105.1. Classification (NCBI taxonomy): domain Eukaryota; kingdom Metazoa; phylum Arthropoda; class Arachnida; order Uropygi; family Thelyphonidae; genus Typopeltis; species Typopeltis vanoorti. The sequence continues at coordinate 131,064,744 of NC_143555.1, forward strand.
ATGTCTCCACTGGGGGAACTGTAATGAGACTAATAAGAAACACTCATCAGAATAGCGAGCGATATCTTCCAAAACGCAGTACGAGTCTGCTGATGACTTCTTTAATGACGATAAACTTTTACTAGCGGATGTTATTTTTTATATTACATTTTTGTAGCACGTGCAAATCACTTGCTCTCTACCCAGTGTTTTATAGCTTTCTGGCTGCTTCTTCACTAATGAAGTTTTCCCATCAAATATCTAATCTGATAATGACGTTTTACTAAGTAACACTTGCTTGTATCTATACCAAATTAAAAAATAAGGGATAAACGTGCGTTTTGTTCCTTTGTGAATGAATCAACTATATCTGATCATGCTTCGCAACTGTTGATATAATAAGAGGAGTATTTTCCTCATCCAATTCGAACCGTTTATATGAAAAATATTTAAAACTGATTATTCGTATTTTTTTCTCTTCTTTCCTTTCCGATTTCAGTGTTTTTCTTGCTTTTTTTCGTGCTCGAATTGTTTTCAAGAACATTCTTTCACTTAGATGTTGTTACCATAGAAACCGAGGGAATCCTGTTTTTGTCTCTCGGAACTTTCATTTTCTTTTATATGCTAAAGTTGTAGATTTGACAGTAATTTAGCTTCACGGTGTACTTTTTATTTACAACAATAATAAACAACAATGTAGCGGATCGTACAAGTGTGAACGGGAAGGGTCAATTCTCAACAGCTATGGAGTTGTTTACTCCCAGTTAGTGGACTTAAAGACAACAAAAATCAATCAATCAAATTCTGTTTCATTTAACCATTTTTCTTATAAATTTATTACAAACGAAGCACTTTAGTTAAGAAAAATGATGTGAACTGTGCCAACTAGCTACTTTCTTTACTTTTCGTTTTCTTTTCTTTTTTTTTATGTTAAAAAAAGAGTGCAGTTGTGATGAGCAGAACAAGTGACAAGCTTTAAGAATCAAAATTTTCATCACTCTAAACACCGGAGACATTTTCTGTCATTTGTCTTATCTTTGAAAAAAAAAAATCTTTTTTTGTATGTGTGGTTTCTTCTAGCGGGGGGGGGGGTTTACACTTTTTTAATTTTGTTTCATGTTGAAAACGAAGAATTCGTAGGTTATCTACGTGTTCAGCTGGGAATTTTCACATAATCGATGGTTAAAGCCAAAAATATAGATGATATTCTTTTGGGCTCGAGGCTTTGTCAGAAAATTCTATTCAATTGAAAGCAGTTATCAGAACACACACACACACACACACATATCCCAATTATTGAAAATAAATTCGGGTGATCCCAATTATTGAAAATAAATTCGATTCACGTAAATCATTTCGTGCCGCATGTCGAGAATAATGTTTCCATTACTACTGTGACAAAACCATCCGTAAGTACGGTTAACAGGTTAGAAACAGTATTTGTGAATGTATGAACACGAGATTAGTAATTTAAATGAAAACAGTTCTATTTCCTATGATAAGTCTAATCTAATCGGAATTGACAGTTTAAGCTCTACGTTCTTTACATTTTTAAAGACGCAAGTAAAGCAATGAAAATTAGTCAAATTAGTCAAAGGCCTTCTGTACTGCTTCAGATTTTATTACATCAATTTCTCTTCCTATTCTTTTTTTCACTCTACATAGAAAACAGAAAATTTGTTTAATAAAAATGTAAATAAAACTTATTCAAACATTCTTCTAATCTCCAAATAGAACTTCTGAAGCATCTTCTGATCACTAAAATGCTGAAACTTCGTTCCGCGAAGACAACTTAGGTATAAATATTATAGCTATTAAGTTAAGGTGTATTTAGGATTTATTTATTATAAGAATAATAAGACTATAAATAATTATTTATTTAAATTTTATAATTAATTTTTATTAATAAAATTTTTAATAAAATTTTATTATTATTCATTATTTTAACGGTGGAAAATTAGTCGGATTAAAATAGGCTGTTCATCACCAGATTTATCTTTCAAAACTTTTATTGATTTTATTGAGCATACTATACTATGCTATATTAAGAGTTAAAGCGTTACCGTAACTAGTTAATACTGAAAGAATACCGTGTAAGAATATAGAAAAACCCTATTCATCAAGTTGAAAGACAACCAAACAAAAACGGTTATCCAAGAAAGTCAGATTCTTAAATGAAGTTTCGCAATTAGCTGAAACACCATTGTAGTTCATCGATGCTTCTTCCTCTCTTGCACATGGAGACGTCTGTATTTGTCTGCTAATTAGACTTTTGGAAACTTGAATTTTCTTTTACTATGAGTGGTGTGTTGAATGTTGTGTGTGTGGGTGTGGGGGGGGGGGACTTTGTCGTTTCGTTATTATTATTATTTTTTTAATGCACTTACAAATTGGAGCCATTATGGCCACCGATTGAGAAATTCGGGAATATTTTTAATTGGCATTAATTCGTTACAAATATTTATTTTTACAGAAAAACATTGCACCAGAAGATCTCGAAACCATTTTAAAATGATAAACGTTCTAGGGTTATCAGGATTTTATTGTGAAATAAACATTTTATTTATTCCGTTATCTGTTTCATGTGCTTCGAAAAAACTGGGAATACGTGAGAATATCATTCACTAGTTACCAATTTCTTGTGGCTGAGAACAAACCAGTAAAATATGCTGAATGTCAGTTTCGGGAGTACATGAAACCATTGAGAACGAGAGAGAGAGAGAGAGAGAGAGAGAGAGAGAGAGAGAGAGAGAGAGAGAGAAAGAGAGAGAGAGAGTTACTGTTTATTTCAGTGAAAGAAAATTATGTCTATTAAGTACAAACAGAAGAGAGGCAGGTGATTTTAGATGATCCGAAATATTCATTAGGTTACTTAGAGGTCTAAAATGTCTAGACCCTTTTAGACCCTGCGAAAAGGGTCTAAAGACAGCGTTGATTGTCTGGACATGCTAGAGCATTTCAGGATATGCTGCAAGCATATTGCATTCGTAAATTGCATGTGCTTTATTTCTCCGGTTTACTCTGTAAAGAAAAAGTCTTGTTTTTGGAGCTAAACCATCGTGAACTTAACTTTACAGATAGCTGTGCTCATTTAGGCCTTGGTAGTTGTCATAGTGACAACTTCCTTCTCTCTATATATAATTTCCCACTTTTTAAGTAAATGTTTGTCCCCTATGATGAAGATTCCAACTAGTTCTTACGGCCCAAGGGTACTGTTGAAGGATATTCTTTTATCAAATGCGCTAAGCACGCGCACATGAGGTAAGTGTTGGTCATCATCAACATGGTCATCCTCGTCATAAGAATGTGGGAATCGCCATCATCGTTATCCATTTTTTTCTCTTAAAGATTACAATATACTCTTCACTTCACGCATCGCTTCGTTTCCCATTGCAACTTCATCAAATATGTCGAATAGATATGAATTACACTCAGTTTACATTTTCACACATGCTGCATTTTAATTGCTTTCCTCGTTTGTGCTGATGTCCGTCTCTGATGTGTCGAATGTAATCATTGTAACATTAAACTTTATCTTCAAAGAACATCTAAAAGTATAGCAACCTTTCTTATAACCCACGCTGTATTTTACATCATTTGAAAGGCATCCCAGTCAGTGGCTGGTCGTGGCTTGAAATCGTAGGGGGGTGCTGCAACTTTCGAAATATACATACACACTGTAAGTACAGTGTATACGTGTTTGTATAAAATATCAAAATTATGACAAACAACAAAAAAAATTAAACTTGAAAAAATATTATTTATTATCGATAAAATTATACAGTTTATTATAATTCAAACTTACTTAAAAATAAAATTCATTCCTTTAATTTTAATCAAAGGAATAGATTTACAATATTTGGACATTACAATTAAAGGATTTCATTGTAATGTCCAAATATTTAAAGAGACGGAGTAAACACGATAAGCACTATTAACACTACTACTGGCGCAAACTGCATATAAACAACAGTGGAACTGCGCGTTGTAAAAATTTGATGTAAAGTAATAATGCCGGAAAGCCTTACATAAATTTTTATAGAAGTCAATCCCAGTAAGATGGTAACCTGCATGTCTATGTATAATTAAAAAACATAATTAAAAGTTTATTAATGTAAATAATCCCTATGGGAATTGTCCGTACTTGCTGCCCTAAAACGAAAATTCTAGAATGTGTTGAACTAAGGCAATACCTTGCCACCTGAAAACCGTATATGTTAGCTCCTTACAATGACATAAAATTTGTTTGTGAAGTCCACCTGTAAATACTCAAGGTCAGTGTTAAATGGACCGACAAACTTCAGACGCATGTCCGCTGCCCGAAACAAATAGGATTAAAGGAGTACAGGAGAAGAACAAAGAAAGGGTCAGCATCAGTGGAAGAAAAAGGGACCGCACCGAAATGTTCGGGGTCCCAAATCTTCGTGCAGGGATACGAAAGCAGGCGAATAAAAGGTGTTGGCCGGAAGATTCGAGTATCGGTTCCAGGAGTTCCTCATCGGTTGTCCAGAGGGCGTTATCGAGAAGTCGGCCACAGTTGTCCGTCAGATGTAAGCCATCGAGGACGCGATGGCTTACATCTGACGTCATGCTAGAGGGCTGAAAGAAAAGATGATAGGAGCCGATCTGCCAGGCATCGCACAGACCTAATGACAACTCTTCTCCGGGAGCTATTTTCCGAGGAGAAGGAATTTTCGAGCGTGAAACAATTGCTCCGTTATGTTCCACGTGCATGCAAATACTCCTCAAGCCGAGAATCTTCGCCCGTGCACCGGGAGCACACCGTCTCAGAAAGTCGTCAACAAGTCTAACGCTGACCAAGTACACAGTGGGTAGCAGCCATAAAGTGAGTTGATACGTTTATTCAATTTTCATGAATTATTGGAGAACTTTATTAGTGAACTGTTAAGTTGAGGCTGATGAAATTGAGCAGAGTTAATGGTTGAAAAGTAGATGTTTAATAATTAATAGAAATGTATGTGTAACAGTCAGAGAGTAACTGTTTGTCAATAGTGCATTTTGCCTATAGAATTATCTTAATATCGGAAGGAAAGAGCTTTTGTGTGTAATTATATTTTTATGTACATAACAGTTAAGAAATAACAGTTTATTAATAGGTCCCATTGCTTAGGGTAGTAACTTGTATTTGGAAGGGAGTGGTTAATTTAGTGTCATAATTTTCATGAATTGAAAGGGTATTTGAAGCTAATTGTTGAACTAAGCAAATTTTTCTTTATTGCAAAATGAGTGTAAATTGTTTTATGTAAAATAAATGTGTTGCTTAAATGATAACAGAGTGTTGCCTGATATTTAATTTTTTGATGCACTGTTCCGAAAAAATTATTAGCGCCTGTTAGCGGGAACCCAGTAGAAAGAACAGAAAACGATAGATAGTAGACCACGACTGCAGGTATTAACTAATCAGGGATAAGTTGAATGTAATGGGAAAACTACTGGATGCACTTAACACTTCTTGTTACTAGAAAACGGACATCAGTGGCGCAGCTTTTCAAATAAATTTTCTGGTGTTCAAAGAATAAGTGGTAAGTGCGAAAGGCAGTATAGCTTAAAGAGTTATTAGAGAGATAAATAGTGAAATAAGGAAAATAATAAGGTATATAAATGAAGAGGTATATAAAAGGGGCAATACAAATATAAAAAAAGGATAAATATAGTAAGATTATAAAAATATAAATAAGATAAGATATAAATAATAAATAAATAGACCTCCCCCGTTTACAGAATCTCACTATCACATCATATGCTTGCGCGCATAGCAATATGACACTGGTAAACAGTACTTCTAGCGTCCTTCTCCCTCCTAAGTGCTACAGGATGGATGTTTATTATTTTTTAAACAAAATAAGAGAATTGTATAGGATTGTTGATGATAAAATTAAATATTACAAGCAAATATAAATAAATTAATAAATATATTTATGTATCGAGAAAATTAGGGGTGCTGCAGTTCCGCAGTGCCCCTGATCCCAGTATTACCAAATCACTACTTATACCCCACAGTTACTTCCATTATATTTACAAAGAAGAGGTGATGCAGTGTGTTAGGTATATATTTATTCCTTAACTATTTGCTTCCTGAACTTGAAGCAAATATTTTCCAGTGGGTTTGGCAGGAAACACATCGATTCACACTGACGAAGCTCTCTACTTCGTAATCCGGTGAGGCCAAGAACATCAACGTGCGATCATATCTTGACTGCATGTACTCCCATGCCTTCGATGTCTGATGTCTAAACTACTTTAGAAACAGAACCCTGTCTAACATTGATCAGAGGACTCATCTCTGACATTGATCAGAGGACTCATCTCTGACATTGATCAGAGGACTCATCTCTGACATTGATCAGAGGACTCATCTCTGACATTGATCAGAGGACTCATCTCTGACATTGCTCCATAAGGACCACATCAGCTCCTTTTCTCTATAAACGTGACATTTCTCTATAGTCTTCAGCACTTCGATAGTGGCACGTGCGTGCATCTTCAAAGGAGTTGACTATGAAACGGTAATAACATACTGAATTTCAATCGCATATAAGAACAATAAAATAATACGTAACTTAATATATTCTAACAGTAACTTATCCTAACATGTTACTTCATGAACATTGGCTATTGCGGTTCAGGAACGTGAAGCTATTCTTGAAACATTCTGTTCAGGTCTCTAATGTGCGTTTATACGTATGCTGGTGTCCAAAAGCTAAGGACGAACTACATTTTCAACCTTTATATGAAAATGTTTTCATGACTGCATATGTGGACAAAAATTTATTGCCAGCGTACTAATAAATTATATTATAAAAAACTGTGTTATAAAGTTCGTAGAAATTAAATGGCAAGACGTTTTGCCGAATTATACAATTTTCCTAAGAAAGTAGTTAAGGAATTAACGTACAGTGTTCACAGAAAACTATGCAGAGAGACATACATTTTAGTCCACCCCGAACTGTGATGCATCTCTCACAACGTCGTACCATGCTTGGCACAGCGATCCAAGAGTATTTGTGGCCAACTGGACCACTTCTCCTGCAGAGCAAGGATAAGACCATGTTTGTTTCATTTAGGGGAATTTTGAGTAGCAATGCGTCTCAAATTGCGTTCCAAATGTCTTCTATACGGTTGAGAAATGGAAAACTGCTGGTCACTAGATTCGATTGATGTCCTCGGTCTCCAGAAGCATCTACCCTGCTCATGTATGATATGGTGTGGCATCGTCATCCACAAAAATGAATTCTTAGCCTACAGCACAACGAACAATCGAACATGACGTTGAAGAACTTCATTGTAATATCGGTCATGGTCCCATTTTTCAGTACTCCTAGCTCTGTACGTACACTAAGCATACTGATTTCCTACACCATGATCCCAGTACCGCCGTATCTATCCCTTTCAAGAACATTCTCGCAATGGCAAAAAGTACCACTTTCACGCCAAATCAAGTGCAGGCTAAAATCGGAGGAAAGACTAATAAAACTGTCATCTGTACAGAGCACGTTAGCCCATTGGTGTCTCGTCCAATATTTGTGGATGGAACACCACTGTAAACGTGCTTTACGATGAGATGTGGATAACGGGACGAAAACTACAGGCCTCCAGGCCTATAGGCAGCGATGAGCTAAAAGGGGCCGTGCGAGCTCTTTGTGAAATTTTTCTCAAATTTGCAAGCCCCTTGTTCTTCTTGATTAATAATCTTATAGACCTAGAAAATACCGCCGTGGAATGTATACATGCTACTATAATTGCTACTTTAAATTCATATGGATTTTCTGATAACTATTTAAAAAATCATCTCATTGCATTTTGTTCTGATGGAGCTAGTGTAATGTTAGGAAACAAATCAGGTGTTGCAATCAAACTTTTACAAAGATTTCCCAACATTGTGATTTAGCATTGCATATCTCATTGTTTACAATTAGCATTAGACGATTCGATAAAAAACATTAAAGAAATAAATCATTTTGAAATATTTATGGATAAATTTTATGCTTTTTATCATCAATCACCAAAACATCAACGAGAATGAAATACGATTGCAAAAGGCCTTGGTATCGACATTTTAAGATCGACTGTGCGTTTGGACTACGATGGGTTGTTTACAGTTTACGAACGGCTCTTCCTTTGTGGAGAAATTACCCAGCTTTATGCGAGCATTTTGCATCGAACGATAAATATAAGGGCTTTTTAAACCGACTTCTCAATTTGGAATTTTTAAATATCTAGCATTAATGATTGATAATCTGTCAGAAGCTCTACAAAGTAGCAATATAAGTATTATAAGGGCTAAGTTAGCGTGTTTTTTCTATTCGACGATGCGAGCCCTTTGTTAAAATTTCTATCGCTCATCACTGCCTATAGGCCTACTTGTCTCAGACGTCTTGCAACAGTTTTTCGCGATATCCGCGTGCCTGTGTTTGAATGGAGCCGACTTGTAAGCTAACCTGGCGTGACGCGTCGATTACGTTTTGCTGTTATAACCAAAAATCTGTCTTCATGCTCCAGGATAGAGAGAAGGTGACTTCTTTGGCAATGCCTGAAACATATTGCATTGCTTTGCAACGCTGACCGGATACAACGCTATGTGACATTCCAAACTCTCGCAATATCAGTAATTTTGCGGCCTTCTTCAAGAATTACTTTCCAGTAATTCTTCCCCATGTAAAATCATCTAGATGATGTCTTTAAGACATTACAAGACATCAAAGTTTGAAGTTGATTTCTTGAACCCTTTGAAAAACGGTTCGCTAAACAATTTGTGTAATTGTTTAGCGAACCCTTTTGATCTTCAGCCTGTTGAGTACTACCATGTGACCCCCTTTGCGCGCGATTCGAAAATTTGAATGTGTACCCGCTTTCTGCTCGAAATCGCTAGTTACACAAATTGTCACAAGTTGATTTGTCTGAATTTGCAGTTTTAATATTCAGAAATAGTGTTGGTGATTAGGTTGTGGACACTAGTGTATACACATGTATAACCCCATTATTAGAACATATTTAAACACAACTATTTAAGTGCTACTGATACATTTAATTACAAATGTATCGTAGCGTAGCGTAGTTGGAAAGAACACGTGCTTCGTTTTTATTAGAACACCTGAGATCAAATCCATGATTTGATTCCATTTGATAGCCGATCTCCAAAGTAGGTGGCAAGATATTTCTTCCCACTAAACAGCTAATCCAGCCAAAAGGAATAACAGGAAGTTTATAGGCCCTCTCATACTAGACTCATTATTATACTCATATTGTGTACATTGAGAAATATTTGTACACAGTTTGGAAATCGGTTTGCACTATTTGTTTAATAACATCAATAGTCATCTACTTTCTCAGAAGCATTCCAGGTTGTTGTGTATTTTTGTATGGAGAGAGCCCAAACGGCTTGTAAGATATTCTTATTTTTGAAGTTACCCGCCATTGAAAAGTAGTTATAACATCGTTTGCGCAGGTTATTATTTTAAAATTTTGGTATGTATTTAAAGTTTCATCTAATGAATTATTTATTATCAAGTAGCAAACTATATTTTATTAAGATTAACTCTTAAACTATTTTGATAACTCGAAATAATGAAAAATATTCAAATTATTTTCCGAAAATAGAAATTAGTAGGAAATTTCTTTTACATACCATTTATTTTTAATTAAGCCCTTTTATAAATTAATAACATAATGCATTGTTTTAAGAGAACTATGCATTCTTTAATTCTCTTTGTTGGATTTTATAAAAAATGTACACATCTGTCAACTAGTTTCGCTAGCAAAACTGACTAGCTATGTCAAGACTAAACGGTGAAGAAAAATACTAAATGCAAAAAACGAAGGAATGCAGTAAGTAACGGTTTAAAACAAAATTGGAAGGCACCGCGTGACATAGTATGAGTGAAGTGATATACTTCAGTCATTATTATGAATACGCGTTACATAGTTTTTGGCGTACTGTAGTTCCGCTAAACTTAATGATTTAATAAGCTTCTTCCATAAATCCTTTAATATTACTCCTTGGTTTCTATTAAGGTTGTTACCTGTTCGTAAGACCACAGCAGCTTCTTTAAATAATCGATATCTGTAATCTTCCTCCATGTATGGCATTGAGCTGTTATCCCAATCTATAGCGTGGTTTGAAATTGAGAAGCGATGCGCCAAACCTGAAGTGTTTGTTCTGTTACGATTAACGTCTCCGACATGTTCCTTCTGTCTAATTTCTAAGATTCTCGAAGTTTGGCCTATGTATGATAGTCCATATGTACAAGGCATGCTGTATACATCTGCATATTTGAAAAAAAAGGACCCTGTCTTTAGGGGATCTTAAAAACTATCTAGTGGTAGTGGTCGGTTTAACCACAACTCTTATGTTGTAAGATTTTAAAATTCGAGCTATTTTATTAGACACTTAACCAAACAAAATACAAAACAACCACCGGATTGTGGTTGTTTTGCATTTGTAACGAACTTTGTGTTGTGTGCTCTGAAGATGCTGAATATAATACCAGCGAAATGTTAGCTTTTAAGTTAATAAATAGTTATTTTCTTAATCATCTGTGTTCATATCAAACCGTGAAATCTATTACAGAAATCTCTGACGAACACAACATAAGCCTATCCATACGTAATAATAATAAAAAAAAAATGTAGCGGATCGCATAACTGTGAAAGAGACGGGTCAATTTTCGACAGCTAAGAAGTTGTTTACTCACCAGTTAGTGGACTTAAATAACACCAAAAATCAATCAAATTCTGTTGCATTTTAACGATTTTTCTTATAAATTTATTACAAACGAAGCACTTTAGTAAGGAAAAATTATGTAAACTGTTCCAACTAGCTACTTTCTTTACTTCTCGTTTTCATTTTCTTTTTTAAATGTTAAAAAAAAGAGTGCAGTTGTGATGAGCAGAACAAGTGACAAGCTTCGAGAATCAAAATTTTCATCACTCTAAACACCGGAGACATTTTCTGTCATTTGTCATATCTTTTCAGAACAAATTTTTTTTTGTGTGGTTTCGTTTAGCGGGTAGGGGGGTGGAGGTTGTACGTTTTCATTTTGTTTCATGTTGAAACGAAGAATTCCTAGGCTATCTACGTGTTCATCTGGGAATTTTACATAATGGATGGTTAAAGCCAAAAATATAGATAATGTTCGTTTGGGTTCGAGGCTTTGTCAGAAAATTCTATTCAATTTAAAGCAGTTATTAGAACACACACACACACACACACACAAAAAAAAAAAAAAAAAAAGGTGATCCCAATTATAATAATAATAATAATAATAATAATAATAATAATAATAATAATAATAATAATAATAGGAATTGACAGCTTAAGCTCTACTTTCCTTACATTTGTGAAGACGCAAGTAACATTGAGAATTAGTCAAAGGCTTTCTGTACTTTTTCACACTTTATTACATGAATTTCTCTTTCTATTCTTTTTTCACTCTACATAGAAAACAGTGTCAAAAGAATCGTGTAATAAAAAGGATCTTTATCTTTCAAAATTTGTATTAATTTAGTATAGTATGCTATATTGAGAGTTACACCGTTATCGTAACTCAGTTAATACTGAAAGAAAACTGTGTAAAAATGTAGAAAACCCTGTTCAGCAAGTTGAAACACAGCCAAACAAAACCGGTTATCCAAGAAAGTCAGATTCCTAAATGAAGTTTCGCAATTAGCTGAAATAAAGGTGTCCTATTACAAAAGAAAAAAAAAAACTCGGACATGATGGATTACCGCAAGACGACCCTTCTATTGTGGGAACACCGTTGTAGTTCATCGATGCTTCCTCTCTTGCACATGGAGACGTCTGTATTTGTCTGCTAATTAGACTTTTGGAAACTTGAATTTTCTTTTACCAGGAGTGATGTCTTGAATGTTGTGTGTGTGTGGGGGGGGGGGAGACTTTGTCGTTATTATTATTATTTTTATTTTTTATGCATTTACAAATTGGAGTCATTATGGCCACCGATTGAAAAATTCTAGAATATTTTTAATTGGCATTAATTCGTTACAAATATTTATTTTTATAGAAGAACATTGCATCAGAAGATCTCGAAACAATTTTAAAATAATAGTAGTTCTGCTATCATTTTAAAAATGATAGAAAAAACTGGAAAAAGTGAAAATGTCATTCACTAGTCGCCAATTTCTTGTGGCTGAGAACAAACCAGTAAAACATGCTGAATGTTTTACTGATTTGTTCATGAATATGCTGAGAACGAATATACTGAGTACGAGAGAGAGAGAGAAAGAGATTTTCTGTTTATTCCATTGGAAAAAAAATGGTGTTTATTAAGTACAAACTAAAGAGGGGCAGGTCAAAGGTCTCTGCTAAAAGGGTGTAAAGACAGCGCTGATGGTCAAGACAAGCTAAAGCTTTCAGGATATGCTGCAAGCATATTATATTCGTAAGTTTCACGTGCTTTATTTCTCCGGTTTACTCTGTGAAAATAAAATCTTGTTTTCCGGAGATAAACCACCGTAATCCAGAACTTAACTTTACAGATAGCTGTGCTCATTTAGGCCTTGGTAGTTATTGTCATAGTGACAACTTCCTTCTCTCTCTATAAATAATAGATTGCTTTTTAAGTAAATGTTTGTTCCCTATAATGAAGATTTCCTACGGCCCAAGGGTACTGTTGAAGTATATTCTTTTATCTACTGCGCTAAGCACGCGCATATAGGTAATTGTTGGTCGTCGTCATCATCATGGTCATCCTCGTCATAGGGATGTGTGAATCGTCAGCTCTTTCTTCTTCTTAAAGTTTACAATATAGTCTTTACTTCACGTTGCTTCGTTTCCCACTGCAACGTCATCAAATATGAATATGAATATAATTCATATAATAGATATAAATTACACTCGTGTTACATTTTCACACACGCCTCATTTTAATTGCTTTCCTCGTTTGTGCTGATGTCAGTCTCTGATGAGTCGAATGTAATCACTGTGACACTAAACGTTATCTTCGAAGAACATCTAAGAGTATAGCAACCTTTCTAACCCTCCCTGCGTTTTATATCATCTGAAAGGCATTCCAATATTCATTCCTTATTACTATGAAACGGTAATAAGGAACTATTTATACCCACAGTTATTCATTTTTTACACAAGAATAGGTGTTGAGGTGTGTGTTAGGCATATATTTATTCCTTAGCCATTTGCTTCCTGAACTTGAAGCAAATATTCTCTGACGGGTTTTGAAGGAAACACATCGATTCACACTGACGAAGCACTCTACTTCGTAATCCAGTGAGGCCAAGAACATCAACGTGCGATCATATCTTGATTGCGTGTACTCGATGTCTGACGTCTAAACTACATTAGAAACAGAACCCTGTCTTACATCTATCAGAGGACTCATATTTGACATCGCTCCCTAAGGACGACATCAGCTGCCTTTTCTCTATAGACGTGCCAATTCTCTATAGTATTCAGCACTTCGATAGTGGCACGTGCGTGCATCTTCAAAGGAGTTGACTATGAAACGGTAATAACATGTTGAATTTCAATGGGATATAAGAACAATAAAATAATATGTAACTTAATATACTCTAACACTAACTTATCCTAACATATTACTTCATGAACATTGGCTATTGCATTTCAGGAACGCGAAGGTATTCTTGAAACATTCTGTTCAGGTCTCGTATGTGCATTCATACGAGTGCTGGTGTCCAAAACCTAAGGACGAACTACATTTTCAACCTTTATATGAAAATGCTTTCATGACTCCTTATGTGGACAAATATTTATCGCCAGCCCATTAATAAAATATGTTATACAAAACTGTGTTATAAAGTTCGTACAAATTAAATCGTAAGAAGTTTTGGCGAACGTTACAATTTTCCTAAGGATGTAGTTAAGGAATTAACGTGCAGTGTTTACAGAAAACTATGCAGAGAGACATTTTAGTCCACCCCGAACTGTGATGCATCTCTCACAACGTCATACCATGCTTACACAATGATTCAGAAGTATTTGAGTCCAACTGGACCACTTCTCCTTCAGAGCTCCTTGTTTGTTTCCTGTGGGGAATTTTGAGTAGCAGTGCGTCTCCCAAATGCGTCCCAAACGTCTTCTATACGGTTCAGATCGGAAAAACCTGCTGATCATTCTATTCGATTAATATCCTCGGTCTCCAGAAGTATCTACCCTGCCCGTGTACGATATGGTGTGGCATCGTCATCCACAAAAATGAATTCACACAACGAACAATCGAACATGACGTTGAAGTATTTCACTGCAGAATCGGTCATGGTCCCATTTTTCAGCACTCCTAGCTTGGTGCGTCCATTTAGCATACTGCTCCCCCACACCATGATACCAGCACCGCCGTATTCATCCCTTTCAAGAACATTCTCGCAATGACAAAAAGTACCATTTTCACGCCAGATCAAGTGACATCTGAAATCGCACGAAAGACTAATAAAACTGTCATCTGTAAAGAGTACATTAGTCCATTGGTGTCTCGTCCGATTTTTGTCGATAGAACACTACTGTAAACGTGCTTTACGATGAGCTGTGGATAACGGGACGAAGACTGCAGGCCTTCAGGCGTATAGGCCTACTTGTCTCAGATATCTTGCCACAGTTTTTCGATATCCGCGTGCCTGTGTTTGAATGGAGCCGACTTGTAAGCTAACTTGGCGTGACGAGTCGATTAAGTTTTGCTGATATAACCAAAAATCTGTCTTCATGCTCCAGGATAGAGCGAAGGTGACTTCTTTGAAAATGTCTGGAACACATTGCTTTGAAACGCTTCCCAGATACAACGCTATGTGACATTCCAAACTCTCTTAATATCAGTAATTTTCGGTCTTCTTCAAGCTTTACAGTAATTCTTCCCCATATGAAGTCATCTAGATGATGTCTTTTAGACATTACAAGACATGAAAGTTTGAAGTTTATTCCTTCATGAAAATAGCATCCTCCAAACACAAATTGTTTAGCGAAGCCTTTTGACCTTCATCCTGTTGTCGAAAATTTGAATGTGTACCCGCTTTCTGCTCGAAATCGCCAGTTATACAAATTGCCACAAACTGAATTTGCAGTTGTAATCTTCAAAAATAGTGTTGGTCATTAGGTTGTGGACACTAGTGTATACACTTGTATAACATTATTAGAACATATTTAAACACAACTATTTAAGTGCCACTGATACATTTAATTAAAAATGTATCGTAGCTTAGCGTACTCAAAAAGAGTACGTGCTTCGTTTTTATTAGAACACCTGAGATAAAATCCATGATTTGAATCCATTTGATAGCCGATCTCATAAGTTGATGGCAAGATATTTCTTCCCACTAAACAGCTAATCCAGCCAAAAGACTAACAGGATATACATTGGCTTTCTCGTACTCTACTCATTATTATAATCATATTGTGTACATTGAGAAGTATTTGTACACAGTTTGGAAATCGATTTGCACTATTTACTTAATAACATCAATAGTCATCTACTTTCTCACAAGCATTCCAGGTTTTTGTGTATATTTGAATGGAGAGAGCCTAAGTTACTGCTTGTAAGATATTCCTATTTTTGAGATTA
Organism: Typopeltis vanoorti; assembly: GCF_054136105.1. Taxonomy (NCBI): domain Eukaryota; kingdom Metazoa; phylum Arthropoda; class Arachnida; order Uropygi; family Thelyphonidae; genus Typopeltis; species Typopeltis vanoorti. Next base: position 131,080,286 of record NC_143555.1, read on the forward strand.
CCCGCCATTGAAAAGTAGTTATAACATCGTTTGCGCAAGTTACTACTTTAAAATGATGATATGTATTTAATGTTTTTTTTAAATATTTCATAACTATGATAGCACATAAATTTGTAGTTTAGAAATTATCTTTTCCAGACTTCCATGAACTGTATATATGTTAAAATGTTAAATAAATCTTTTCCTTACTCTGATTCAGTTCTTTGTTAATATTATCCGATGCACCACTTGCTAAATATGCGAACCTAAGCGGGAGATTTGAGTTGCGTGTCTACGGTCACGATTGCAAGGTTTTTAGTTACTGTATAGCTCGGTGTTCACTTCTTGCTTAAGATTTTTTCCTTTAAACTAATTGTCCTAAGTGGCGCAGCGAAAAAAAATCAATGTCTTTGGATTTTAAGAGAAGAAGAACCTCAGAAGCTTTGTTACATTTGGATTTTGGCTCTACCCCAGGGCAATTCCCTTTGTACTTAGATAGTACCACGTGACACCAAGGGGCTAACAAACGTAAAGAGCATAGATATCAAAGTTATAAAAAAGGTGACACGACAATAAGTCAAATGGATGCATGGATTCTTGGAATAGGGTTGGTATTCGGTGTTTTTTATTCCCACTAAACATTTACGGTCGGAAAATGTGCCGAAAATTTCAAGTGCCGTAAAATATTTTTAAACAACAATTCTTCTTCTTTGTGATACTGCTCATTACAGAAAAGATTTCATTGGAATTAAATAATAAATATATTTTTTAGAAACATTCCGAGCACCACCATCCAGTTATAGCGCATGCGTTGTTTTCTTCAGAGCAGTGGATGTAACGAAAACAATCAATGAAACAATTATTCTAAATAGGTATCTACATCGATGAATATTTTTACAATTCTTTAATTTAGAAATAATACTTTTAGAAAACTACAAACTTTGAGTTATTTTTAAAACTTCTAAAGTTTTAAAAGTACGAGTATTTTTTACAGGACATTGTTAGTATAAAAGCAAAAAATTCTAAAAAAATTTCAAATGTCACTGAAACATTCAGTTTCATAGCTTTACTTATAGATTCGTTTTTTTTTCTTTTTTGCTTAAGATGAAATAATCAGTCATGATATAAAAGAAAGGGCGATTTCTACATTTCGTTCAATTGTTTTACATTTAATAATTAAACGGTAAAATCAACTGCTATTTGACTTTTCTTTTGGGGATTGTAAGAAGAGGCTTTACTAAGGCAGGAGTATTAGTGTCAACCTACAGGCATTTTAGAAAACAATTAACATTAATCAAACCTGAATGATCAATTGGCTGGCAAATTTCCAAACTGTAGCTTTGCTTTTGCTTAATGTTTAATCAATCGCTAAAAACTTTTGGGGTGGTTATGATAAAAATGAGCTAAAACGTGATAAGTTATAAAAATTGAAACGACTACGAAAGAATTGTCTTCTCTACTTTAGTAAATTTGTAAGATTTTTTCCTGTAAGCATTAACTTCTTTCTCTTCCATTCCAGGATTCCCATCTCAGCTTTCTTTGTAGATGTTATCTTTCAAACGCTGCCATAAACTTTCTCTATGTTATTTTCCATCCGGCTTTATCTTGCACGATTGTTTAGTCATCCCCTCCTAACCCCTTTTCTGTAGCATCTCTGGGTGTATAGACATTAATAAAAAATAAAACTTAATGAAACTCTTGAACCATTGGGCTTACACTATCCTTCCATTAAAAGCTTCAAATATATTCACAACTGACCGTAACTTTATCCCTTTGGTAAAAGACAAAACATGGAGGTAAGGACGATTACAAGCATGACTTATAAAAACGTTATAACAATTCCATGTGATGTTCCTTTGAAACATAAAGAGTAACAAAAAGCGTCTTAAGTAGAATACAAGCAATGGAAACGAAAACTTTTGAGGAAAATGTGGCTTTAGGACTTTAGAACTAAAATGGGTTGAAGAAATCATTATGAACTCACGCTTGAAGTGATTCGGATATCTAATCAGAAACAAGTTAGAAATAATACCAAGAAGAATGTAGGAATGGGATGGAATTTCAGGGGAAGGGCCAAAGATTAAGATCATGAAAAAGCTGTAGACACCAGATAAGAGAAGATCTAGAAAAAAGATACCATGAAGGAAGAATTTGGGGAAGAGAAAGATATGGAGAGATATGGTCCATCTGACTTGACAGTTCCTGATCGACAGTTGTTAGTAAATATTATTTCCAAGATTGTTTATTGCTAAAGTTGCTGAACCAAGTTCATGTGTATCCGAGTTGTTTGCACCACTAAGCAGTAAAACGTTGCTTTGCTTCAATTACCTTCCACTAATCGCTTGTCTCTTCTATCGTTCCTATATCCACTTCATATATATTCATTTCCTGAGGAAGTTTCTGGAATAATCCGGAACTATTACACATTTCTCACATTCCATGAGACTGTTTGGAATCCATTATTCCAAGACCTGGGTCAATATCCATTTAGGACCATCCACTGAAGATTACTTGTTACTTGTCCCCGTATCAGTTTTTTTTTTAATTTTCAAATGACAGCTTGGATCCAGAGTATAGAAAAAATTTCTCATAGAAGCAATAAATAACTCTCATTCACAGATATCGGACACTGGAATGTTGCTTCATTGCACCGAAAGTGCTACGTTAAGGCTCTTGCTTTGTTTCAATTTCCTTCTCCTGGCCGCCTGGTAAGCAGGGAAAATGGTTTAATGATTACATTCCCATGATCAATCGAGTCACATAATGGTTCCTAAAACTGGTACTTTGTAAGTTTTGCATGGCTTTAGAAGAATAAGGTAAAACATGGGGCGTCACCAACATTGTGTCCGACTAAATTTATCGAAGCATCTATTGCAAAGTAGGTCAAGCAAAGAAGCGATTTGTAAATGTGATGGTGATTTATCACAGAATCGCAATGTGAGGCAATCTTTGATATTTTCCAATGTGTTCGTCTGTTCTTTGTTTTTCTGTAATATTTCATTCATGCTTCGTTCTGACCTGGCTAATGCAGGCATCGTTTACCCACGAGGTTATCTCTTTTCCGTCTATACAAGCTGTTCTACAGAGATACGATTTTACAGGAGGAGAGTGAAAGTCTGTTATCAGAAAGATAGTAATCAACCAACATTTATTCAGAAAAAATAATCGAAAATCTGCAGTTTTCTTTTTAAACTGCACAAGAGAAGGAACAGTATCTAGATTAGAAACACTTTATTCTGAAAATCAATTTCTCATTTGGTATTCAAAAGCAGTTAATGAACGTATTCTACTCTGGAAGGCATCCTGATTTACATTCACTTTAACTTCGACGAACATTAAGGATTAAATGTTTAGAGACAACACAGTTCTTTCTCTCGGTTGTATAATGCAAACAATGGCAAATTCATTTGCATAGAAAATAGCTCTTATGGAGCTATTTGCTGTTAAAAATGTGCTATTAATTATCTTATAGAGCTATTTGCTAAATAAAGCAAATAGCTCTTACCAGTTTTACCGTTTGCATTATTCGATTCATTATCTCCAAGCAGAATTCTCATTAATATAGAAACATTCCCACATACTTCGCTACAATGTTTACTATGTAAAAGAGTTGCAATTGAATAGTTTGTTCATTACAGAAATGTACTCAGACATCGTAGAAATAATTCCTTTTACCCCTTATAATAATAATTCCGAAGTATTCATTACACGACTTGATTTACAGTTCAAATAGCTCACAAATCCACATCGCTTTGTGATAGGGTCCCAAATTAACACTAATATTTTACATCAAATTTAAAATCTATAATTATAAATATTATAATTATAATATTTATAATTGTATATTGTAACGGGAAATATCTTCCTAATAAGAAGGAAAAACAATCATTGTATTGTATACATTTTTACTAAAAATGAAATTAATAATTTCTTATTGAAGTTTGTGAGGACTATCAAGAAGAATTTGTAGATAATTTAATTAGAAAAAGTTGTGTGTGTGTGTGTGTGTGTGTGTGTGTGTGTGTGTGTGTGTGTGTGTGTGTGTGTGTGTGTGTGTGTGTGTGTGTGTGTGTGTGTGTGTGTGTGTGTTGATTTTCCTGAAATATATTGTTGTCGCAATTACTTTATCCATTTAAGAGATCGAATCCCGTACAGAATCCGAATAATCTTTATAAAGACTGACCAACTGAATATGGGTTAGCCAGTCTCATATGGAGATGAAAGGTTTTCCTTGTCAAAATTTTGATCATTTCGTTGCAAGACAGACAAACTGACCAGAGAATACAAGCAATTCACACACATACCGAGAGTTGCCATAAATATTATACGAAATAAAGCTTTAACTAGTCTATCATAGTATTAATTAGATTCTTGTGAAGCTGATTTTTGGCAGTGAAAGGTCATTGAAAGTAAGCGTTGAGAGAAAACAAGAGATGATACGAGTATGCATATGCATACAAAATTATGACTTAAAACATTACGGCCACCTTCCTAGTAGTGTGTGTTGTGCCTCTATTATCCGAGGTAACCAGTTGCTTCCATCTTGACTTCGACTCCACTAGACCGCAGAAGGAACTCTGAGGTATTCTGGGCAAACAAAAAAAGTCCCAAGGAAAGCAGTGGTGTCGGCCGGCTGATCCTGAGTTCCACCAAGTCTCACATATGTTCGACGGAATTCAAATTAGGAAAATAAGGTGGTTAAGGTCAACACAGAATGATTGGATATGCTCCTCCAGCCGATTTGGGACGGTGTAAACCTTGTCTTGCTTATACAGTCTAGATAGATTATTTGAATACAACATGTAGGGCAATGCCTAGTCTGAAACAGTTCCCAGGTAAGAATTAACGGTAATGGTGTGTTCATTGCAGACAAGACGACCCATTAATGTCTACGAGTATAATCGTCATCATCATCAGCATAACACTAATTACAGATATAGATCATATTGGTCTGTTCCAGTCTCATTATCCTTCCAATATCCTGTTTTGAAGTCTACCCTTCCTTCTCTTTCCAATTGACTCATAATAGAGTATAATCCTCTTACCAGGATACCGCTAACACTTACTTGTTTCCGCTTAAGTGTGCAGTTTAGTTCGCCGAAGTAATATGGCTATTCAATTTTTGTTCATCACTGGTCAGTTCCATAGTCACCGAGAGTAGAAATTACAACAGAAATCGTCAAACACGTACAATAAAGTAATACGAGCATTTCGAATTAGTATGACAGATTGATTTCAGAGACTTTTATTAAATATCAGATGTTTGCTTAGTTACAATCTATGCTATTTGAACTTACTGTGAAAGTTTCAATGCTAAATAACTTAACAACCTAATCTGTCATTTTCTTGTAGATATTTGTATGCATCCGACTAACCGAAGAATCCAGAATCGAAGAATTCAGACCCCACTTTCTTACGCTTTACTGAAAATAATTGAAGATTTGTACAAGGAAACGCTTCTTTGGGATTTCAATAAGTTTATAGATATTTGAAAACATATTTTCTTGGGTTATGATGAATCTGCTTCATACACTGCTTGATAAATCTAAAGCTCTTGAAAGTCAGTCGATGTCGCCAATATCGGCATCTACCAAGAGTTTCTGACGTTAAGTATGGTCCTAATTCAGTTGCAAAATGTTAAACTTATTATATCTGTTCCTTCAGACTTCAACTCCCACGTTAGCTGACTATTGTATACTTCTCATACCCCGCGATTATCATCTCCTGAGGAGAACACTGATAACAACAATCTAAACATAATAAGCCTTTTACATACAGGAGTCTTGTTTCTCATATTAGATTCATTGCGTTACGGTCGCTAGGGAAATATTAGCAGACCACCCATCTAAGATACCTATGATTATCATAATGACAGAGGCTAATCATAGGTAGCATTGGTAACTATTTTCTCTCTTCAGTTATCTTATAACTGAAGAGAGAAAACAGTTACCATTTTTTGGAAGAATATTATTTCCATCCATGCCGCGAGGATAATTGGTGGAGGAGGGTGGGCACAAACCTGCAGAGTATAATCACCGCGATGTCCAACCGAAACATTCAGGAGGCAGCAGCGTTATGGTATGGGGAAAAAAGTTTTTATGGGAATCATTTGGAATTCTAATTCCGTATATCCCTTATGATGGCCTTCTCCTCCAGATGGCACAGGAGTGCTCCAGCAGCAATTTGATTTGCTGAGGAAGGCACTGACTTCCGTGTGTCACGATGGCCACTGAATTTGCTGGATTTAAATCCCATAAAAAATTCTGGGATTATGTGAATCGAAAGATCAGGAGTTTGAATCCTTTACCCAGATATTTCAGATATCTAAAAATAATCATGAGAGCGTGGTACAGCATAGTTCCTATAACTTTCACAAATCTCATACAGCTCATGTCATGCCACAAAGCACGATTGTAGCAATACTATCAATGGACTGTGTATGCTTGATGCTCTTCTATTGCATCTATTTTTGGAAACAAGGTGTATACCAGCGCGGTGCTGAAAATTGCAATATGAACATGTTGCATACGTCAAAGTTATCCGCTCTGTATATTAAAAGTTTCATAATTTGTTTGACAAAAGTGGCATCATTCATATTCTTTTTATCATATACCAAAATTGTTTTTAAAAATTAAAAAGTTTATTTGATTAAATATTAAGTTTTACATAAGATTTAAAATTATTTTTTAAATATTTTTGTAAATTTTTAAAATATGAAATACACCTTTAACTATTATGTGTCATAATATTATAATTGAATAGACACATTCTCATTTTTGATAAGTCATTAACTTTTTTAAACAAAAGGAATAATTATATTCAGAATATTCAGAATAAAAACTTTGAAGAATATCTGCGCTTGTGAGGTTTCGGAGATTTCGAGTGTTTACGTTTGGAGTAGAAGCATCGATGATAGACACAGATTGGAATCTCGGTGCATAGATAATACCCTGTTCACTAATTCTTCATCAGACGTTTGTTGTTTTTCTCTTTCACAAGTTGTTAACATAGGAAACTAGCCTTTGTCATTGCGATTTTCACTCGATACAATTTGTTGTCGACCTAAATCGAGCTCAGACGAGTTAGTGAGAGCTACAACATGATACTAGGCATTGATTGTAATGCCTCATAAATTATCGTAATGAATAGTTTCCTCGAAATAAATCGTGTATAATTAAATGCTTCCTTATGAAGATTATCGTGGAAATTAGGTTCAACTGGAAGAACCACAAGCCAAGAGACGAAATTTTGGCATTTGGGATTTGGCTCTTCACAAATTGGTTTTTGCGCATACTCCCTAGCGACATCTAACAGTGAAAAAGCAAATTCCACTACCGGTTTAGAACCTTTATTTATCACACTAACTGTCGCAGCAGAAAGAAACCCGAGCTAAGAGAAAGTGTACTCAATTTGCAGTTCCATTCTGCTCTCTTTCTCTTAATTGAGTAATCTAATGCTAAAAACGTAAAGAAAAAGTCAGCATTAGATTTCCTTTCATTCCGATTGTCTAGAGAATTATTGAAGATAAAGAAAGGGCACAAGATACATACTGTATCTTATCTCGCAGTTGCTATCTGAGAGGCGTCATCGACTATAAGAGCTATTTTCGTAATATTAGCTCAGCTGATGGGCAAGAAGTTTCAGGAGAGATTGATTTAAATCCCACGGAACTGTATTACCTGGCTTATCTCTCGGTATGTCTGCGGCATTGCACATCATAGATGAAACAAGGAAATGATGTATCACTTTCCTAGCTATGTGGTTGTAGTGAAAGAACGGTAAAGAAACTGCAGTGTCAAAACACTGGTCGAATTGCATCACCTGTGAATTGTGTTGGATGTTCCGAATAATATGGAATTTTCTAGCAAAAAGCAAACTTATTTTTATTTTATTTAATACATTTAATTTGTATTTATAATTTGTTATTTAAAATTACAAAAATTAGAAGAATATATTTAATTTTTACTTAAATAAGTTTTTTTTTTTTTTTCGACATTTAAATATGTTCTATATCAGACCTATATATTAAACCTGAATTGTTACAAATCTGTGGAAGTGGAGATTGGAATGATAGAGGAGGAAGGCTAATCCAATACCCTTGGAGGGTAATGGATGGCAGTGCTGTAGCCAATGAAGTTCTAACTGAGGCTCGGCTATTGCTGTTACCCTCCTGCCATGATCAGAGCTTTAATAACTCGATAACACCTTATCCATACAATGTCCGCTACAGATAACGTTCTAACTGAGGCTCGGCTATTGCTGTTACCCTCCTGCCATGATCAGAGCTTTAATAACTCGATAACACCTTATCCATACACTGTCCGCTACAGATAACGGGGAAGATGAAAAGCATTCTTGCTTCGCCCCTTTAAGCCAGTCCTTATAAGGACTATAAGGATAAATCTGTGGAAGTGAGTCTCTACCCCTTGGAGGGTAATGAATGGCAATGCTGTAGCCAATGAAGTTCTAACTGAGGCTCGGCTATTGCTGTTACCCTCCTGCCATGATCAGAGCTTTAATTGCTCAATAACACCTTATCCACACAATGTCCTCTACAGATAACGGGGAAGATGAAAAGCATTCTTGCTTCGCCCCTTTAAGCCAGTCCTTATAAGGATAAGGAATCTGTGGAAGTAGGAAATATACTTGTCTGTATTATTATGTAAAACTTCGAATTACTATATCACCTCACACCGCTTGTCTGATAGCGATGAAAGAAAGAATATCATTTTAAAAGTATCTCAATCCTTGCTTTAAGTGTCAATGTTAAGATATTCGTGATGAAATACGCAAATAGCTTCATTTTTTTCCTTGCGTAATTTACTTGTTTAGTCAGTTAGTCATACATAATATCTTAAGACATAATATTAGTTGTCGCTATATATATATATATTTTTTTTTTCATGACTATCAAATCGCACTTAATCATAGTATTGTGATATTAAAATTTATAAGTGTATAACATTATTTAGAAAATTTTAAATAATTCTTTTAAAGTAACTAAATAAGCTTTCATTTTAAGTAAACATATAAGTTCTTATTATTTTCTATATAAATAAAATACATTTTAATTGCTAATCATCTAAATTAATATACATTACGTCATTGAGACAATAGTTTTAATAATACTACACATTTCGAATATGTGGTTTAAACACAAAGAAGCAAAATATACACACGAACGAAGACAAAGTTATTTATATTTTCGCAAGAAGTGTTACAAGAACGCAAGACGTATATATATATATATTGCATTTAGCACCTGACAGCTAAAAAAACACGCGATAAGCCCAATTCATTCAGGCCATTTCATGATTATCAAATCGCACTTAATTATAATATTATAATGTTAAATTTTATAAGTGTATGACATTATTTAGAAAAATTTTAAATAATTTTTTTCAGGTAACTAAATAATTTTTTATTTCAAGTAAATATATAAGCTCTTATTATTTCCTATATAAATAGAATAATATATATATATATATATATATATATTGCATGGAAAATACCTTCACGGCATAGAGGACAGCGCTGACAGCAACTTGACCTGGAAATGGTTGAGAAATGGAGCACTAAAGAAAGAAATAGAATCGGTAATTTTTGCAGCACAAGAACAGGTCATTAAAATCAACATTATGAAGGCAAAAATACAAAAAATTCAAGTAGACCATAAATGTAGATTGTGCGTAGATCACATTATAATTGGGTGCAACAAAATCGCACAAATCGAGTACCGTAAAAGGCATGATAATCCACTGGAATTTATGAGAAAAGTACAGATTTAAAGTATCTAAAGACTATTGGAAGCATAAAGTTCACCAGAAAGTGGTTGAGAATGGAAAAACTAAAATATTCTGGGATTTCAAAATCCAGACTGACAAAAGTTTGTAATGTAATACACCCGATATCACAGTGGTCGAAAAAAGTGAAAACAAGGGTGTTAATTTTATCGAAATATCAGTACCAGGAGATCGTCGGATTGACGACAAAGAAAATGAAAAAATTACAAAATATCGCGATTTGCAAATCGAAGTTGAACGAATCTGGCATAAGAAAACGAAAGTTCTTCCCATAATAATAGGCGCTTTAGGCGCCATCCCTAAAACATTGGAAAATCATCTAGAAGCAGCAAAAGGCCGCTTTGTTCGGCACAGCTTTCATTTTCAGAAAGTATTTCCACAACTCATAGGCTCTTTGGTAGGGCTCGAATTAGTGGAATATAACCAGCCTTTTCTTAAGACATTATATATATATATATATATATATTTTGTGTAGAAGGATAAAACAACATAATATATATATATATATAATGTTTTTTTATCCTTCTACACAAAATGATACGAAAATCGAATATCAGTGAAAAGTTGAATCTGTCCAAATTATTCTTCTGCAGATCTCGCTTGTCTTAGGCATGTCTTAAGAGCAACAACAAGAGAAATTCTCTGGTCCTTCTTCGTGCCATACAAATAAGCAACAGTGTCTCTGTTTTTCTTTATTTGTTTAATTACTTTTTTAATTATTTGTTTCTCATAAGCGAAATGCATTCCTTTCCCCAGACCACAATTTTAAGGTCTTCTTATGAGTGGGTGTAACTTTTTTTTTTTTTTTTTTTAATGTTGGGCTCATATACGAGGGGTTAACCGGTCAACCAATAATACATTATTACCGTATATGGGTACTGGGTTGGGAAAGGAGAAACTTGTTTACATTCAATTTAAAAGCCTGTATGTTGTATTCCTTGGGAAATACATCGGGGGGGGGGAGACTATTCCACAGTATCGCAGTAGCAGGGATGAAGGAGAAGGAAAAGAAACTTCTTCTGTGGGTTTCAAGGTGTACTGTGAAAGAATGTTAGACGGAAGCTGTACGTGTTTCAATGGGCTTAGTACAGAGTGGGGGAATTATTGATGCTGTTTCGGATGAACATTTTCCATAGAAATATTTATAGAATATACAAATCGCAGAGACTAAGCAGCTTTACGAGTACTTCATTACTGCTATTTGTTACGATCATTTTCAGTAGCTCCATATTTACGAATGAAGGAAGAAATATTTTTTCATCAGCATATCAGAGGGAAAATGTGAGGTTCGGTGAATACATGCTTAATGAAAGCACAACACAATCGGTTGTTTATAACATCACATAACACATAAATTCTATCATCATCATCATCATCATTATTCTTGCAATTCCATGAGACTCTACCAGTGCTTCAGACACCGAAATATTCTGTATCTAAAAGCCACCAAACTTTAACAAAATTCTCTAAAAGTGGTCGGTATTTGTAACATACGAGAACATTTCAGCGCGCGCGCGCGCGCGCGCGCGCGTGTGTGTGTGTGTGTGTGTGTGTGGTCATGAGATGAGACACATTACTGACATCACCATCACGAGTGTAGTAAGCGGGGTTGACTTCGTATACACGGAAAACAAGACGGATGTTCACAGATCTTGTTAAGGCGATAGCACAAAAAAGAAACCAAAAGATTGAGATTCGATGTCGATAATTTTCCCAAGAGGACCGGGATAAGCAGAGATGAGTAGCTAAACTAAGGACGGAAACAGCACTGGGAGGTATTCGAGTAACGTCAACATTGCACCAGGCAAATAAAGAGCTTCGTTCCTTGAAATCAACGGAGTATCCAAACTGTGTTGAAGAGGAGATATTGTTTGTTTCCTGTCCATCTTATCACAACTTCCTTCTGAAAACATTAAATGCTAATATATTACTATTCACAATGTCCTTCCTAATTACGTACTATGTAAATGACGTAGAGTTTTGAAAATTATATTTTATTTTTAATTAATTAATTAATTTTTTTTGTTCGTTTTTCAACACTACGTCACTCAGATGCTTAGTGGATTTTAATTCTTAAGCTCTGCTTATATTTATTGATTCAGCCAGAGAGGCAAGTGGTGAGGTTGTCTGCAAGGATAGAAAAATCAGAACTCCATGGTGGACACAGAAAGTTAAGGAGGAGGTGAAGGAAAAGAAGAAAGCATATCAAACGTTCCTGGCAAATAAGTCGGCTTGTGCTCTTAAAGAATAGAGAAACAAATCTAAGAAAGCTAAACACTGTGTAAAACTGGCCAAACAGACGTCATGGGAAGATCTCGGTAAGAACATAGAAATGAAATATCAAGAAGGTGGCAAGATATTCTGCAGGTTGTTGAAGAAGCTCAGAAATTGTGGAAAGAGTGCTGTAAAAGGATTAAGAGATGATAAAGCTGATAGAAAAAGATATCCTTGTAGCATGGAGTAATTATTTCGAAATATTGCTAAATGAAACAATCAATGACATTACAGGGAAAAGAAAACTCAACAGGCATGCAGTCATATCCATATTTAAAGTAGAAAAAGCAATCGAAAACCTGAAAGGTGGAAATGCAGCGGGTGCAGATGATATTCGATCAGAAATGCTCAAGTCAATTATGGAGATATAAAAGTCTTACAGTAACTGCACTGCATAGTGCAGAAGACTTGGACAGAGGAACGAATTCCAGATGATTGGAGTAGAGCTCTCATAGTATACCCATATATAAAAAGGGAAATAAATGTGAATATGAGAATTACAGAGGTATTTATCTCTTCTGAGTGTTCCTAGTAAGATTTATGCAAGTATACTTGAGAAACGGTTGAGAAGGATTGACGAAGAGAAGCTTAATAAAGTACAAGCTGGATTCAAGCCAAATAGAGGCTGTGAGGATCAGAGTTTCACTTTACGACAAATAGTTGAGAAATCGTGGGAATATAACTAAGATCTGTATTTAAGTTTTATAGATCTGGAAAAGGCATACGACAAGGTGGCAAGAGAGAAGATATTCAATTCGCTACAGTTATACGGTGTCAATGGGGCATTATAACAAGCAGTACGTACTCTTTTTGTAAGTCAGCAGTTAAAATTGAAGTAAGAACAGAAAGTGGTTTAATGTTACATCTGGTGTCAGACAAGGATGTACATTTTCCCCTCTGTTATTTATTATCTACATGGATCACATTATGAAGGAAAGTGGTATTAAACCTGATATCAAAATTGGATATGTTAATCTCAGCTCTTTGCTTTATGCAGATGATGCTATACTTCTAAACAAAATCTGTTACAAGTCTGCAAGTTTCCGTGAGTAAATTCAATATCTGTTGTAATAGATATGGTAAGAAGCTCAGCAATAACAAGACAAGGACAAAGAAAATAGGCAGAACTATTGAAAATATCAAGTGCATTGTAAATGGAGAACCAATAGAACTTCGGCTACTTGGGCATGATTTCTAGTGAAGATGGTAAATTAAATATAGAAGTGGACAACAGAATCAACAAAGCTGCTATGGTAGGAAGTTAACTGAATACATTTATATGGAATAAGAGAGAAATTAGTCAAAACACTAAATTAGCAGTATACAAGACAGTGTTCAAACCAATTTTAACTTATGGATCCGACAGCTGGGTGAGAAGTAAAACACTTGACCAAAGAGTAGAGACCGCAGATATAAGAGTCCTGAGAATGATTAGAGGCGTGAACAGATGGCAGCGATGGCAATATCATCTTAAAAACGAAAATATTAGGAAAGAACTTGACACTGTCAGAATCCAGGAATGTGTTAACAGAGCTAATCTCAGGTGGTATGGTCACGTAAACAGAATGGGAGAGGAAAAATTAGCAAAACAAGTGTTCTCTTCCAGGTTGGCAGGAAAAAGACCTAGAGGAAGACCAATATATAGGTGTATTGTTACGGTAAAAAGTGGCTTAGACGATAGAAATATAAGATCTGATAATGTTGGAGTCGTAACAGGTACCCAGATTGATTTGGAGGAAAATTGTAGATAGGAGGTTAGTAATGATGTAAATATTTCATGTAGTACTATCATATCCTGTACACCCCCCTCAAGGAGTGTACAGGATATGATAGTACTGGAGGATATGTCAGGAATTTGATGATGATGAACTCTCCTTATTGGCTGGATTTTTAATACACAAAACTAATAACGAAATGACTAGAAAACAGAATGCTAACAGATAAGAATGTTTAATTAAATAATGAAAAAAGGATTTAATAATATGTGAAGCCAAGGAGTGTAGGTGAAACAGTAGATTTGGATACTTCCAACAAGTTCGAACCTGTTTACTGTATTAAACAATAAAATTCATTTTGGATTAAAATGTGATATTGATATTTATTTACAAATTATGAACGGAAATAAATTTAATATTATAATATATATATAGCATATATATAACTTTTGTATTTGATATACTTACTCTAAATTTAATGTGACCATTTTAAATAAATGGAATATTATTTTATATCTTTTAAAATACTCTCAACACCTTTAAAAATTCAAAATAATAATTTATCCAAAATATGAAGAATAATCGTATTTCCAAACCCATGACTTTTTCTAAAAAATAAAAATAACTTTTACGTTTTAATGTGAGATTTCTTACTATGCAACAAATATTTCACTGATAAAAAGTGAACACAAAATTGAAACAATCTGCTTATATAAATGTTCAAATTGAAACGAATACTTAATCCCTTCTCCGTTGTGATCCATGTGTCAGAGAAAAAAATTCATAGAAAGCGTTTCTCGGATTCACCGCGGAGGGAAGGAAAGAAGACGAAATTTAGAAATGTGTCACAGGGATATTCACTGCAGGATATTTCTAATAGAATTTAAATCCTTTACAGTCTTGAATCTTTCAGTCAACACTGGATAAGGATCATCAATATCCTAGGCTACGGCGATTCATCATCAAACAATACGTGGCTGTCACTACCCAAGTAAAGAATCTATCCAAGTACATGTGTTCGGCAGACAAAATAAATCTCTCGGGAGAGCACGGCATTCATCATTTTTTAGAGATATTTAAATTCAGTTGATAAGACGTAAAAGCTCGAAGAATAGGTAAGGCAAAAGAAGCATTTTGGAATAATAAATTACTAATGACGTCTGGAATAAAGGAACAGGCCAAAATAAGAAGAATACAATCCACATTGAATGATGGATGTGAGACGTAAACAAACTCCATCATCAAGAAATTGCAGGCGGTTGAGATGTGGTGCTATTGGAGATCACAGAAAATTTCTTGGAACGAGAAACAAATTAAGGAAGAGTTATTGAAGTTAATGGGAACCAAAAGAGTACTCATGGAAGATCTCACAAAGAGAAAATGCAACATGGTAGGACACATATTAAGAGGATCAGAAGGGAAACGTCTCTCGAAATACTGGAAAGAAAATTAGAAGGAGGAAGATCTCCTGGGAGACAAAGAACTTCTTGGGTTGATGAGGTAAAGAAATGGATGATTCACAAGAGTCGAAAAGGTGTCTGCCGTACCATGATTGCTCACTCCACATTGGAGAAACTACTTATGAAGTCGAAGAAGAAAATTCGGACAAAACTGCCTCATCGCTTTCACATCACTTATTCATCGATTATCTATAAAGAGTCGCAAAGTGAACAGTGAAGAGTTTATTAATCGTCAGCTTTGAATGCTGTTATGGAATCAAGCGAAAAAAGCAGTAAAAATGGAGAGAGATTACTTTGAAAATATAAATCGCTGACATTGGATATAATGGAGGGAAATGAGTGTAGAAAATAATCAGTGAATAGAAGACGTGAACAGCGAATAAAGTGAATGGCATTTGAAAAGAGAGAAGAACAATCAGACAAAATACGAAGTGAATGCAAACGTTAAAGATTGATACAAATATATGAAGAATTAATTCAAAAGATGAAGATAGAATATGAGTAACTGACGCAAATTATATCGAGACTATAAATAAGATTTTATTGATATCTTAACGATTTTCTTCTAACCTGGCACATAATTTTACGCCTTGTCTAAATCATTCTTTATCATTTGCAAAATTGAAGGTGAACTGTATAATGGAAATATTGATGCAAACAGAAAGGTTAATGGGAAGTATTAGAAATGAATAGAAAACGTAAGTAAAAGACAATGAATGGGATAAAAGGTAAGGTACCAGCAAAGAATATAAAATAAAATAAAAACAAAATAATCGAAAATATGAATAAAAAGCGCAAGACATAACAAACTACAAGAATTCTCTAATGAACTGTGAATGAAAAGGATTTCAAATTTTGAAAGGAATTGAAATGGATGAACAAACAAATAACGAATGGACTGGAGACATTAAAAAGAAAGACGTTCATTCATTTTGTAATAGTGTGTTTGTGACAGCGTTCATTATTCGAATAACATTTGCAAATAGTGACGTCTTGTCAAATGTACAAAAGATACTTTTCTCGGAAATCTATTAAAAAAGTCAAGTATAGCAACACAAACATAGGAAATAATAATAATAACAAATTGTAACAAAAATATAATCATCTCTTAATTTTGAGACTCGTTAATATAAGAAACTTTTAAACTAAAATATACTAAATTATTATCATACCAGCTTATTTTTCAAATGGGCTAATGAAGTTCTAACTGAGGCTCGGCTATTGCTGTCCTGCCATGATCAGAGCGTTAATAGCTCAATAACACCTTATCCCTACACTGTCCTCTACAGATAACGGGGAAGATGAAAAGCATTCTTGCTTCGCCCCTTTAAGCCAGTCCTTATAAGGATAAGGATGCTAACGTGATGGCAAGGCCATTCATTCTTTACCTATAACTTGCTCATTCTTGTTCCCAACACAGTAACTTATTAGATAGCTGGGGTTAAAAGCATTATGCTTCACCCTTATAGACAACAACGTTCTGCTTTCTGCAGACGTGATGTTTAGGAAGAGAGAAGACAGAGAATAACGAATTGCTATTCGTTATCCTCTGAACATAATTTTTGATAGTTTTTGAGTACCAGATTGATGTATTTCCGCTGTTTTTTTCCTAAAATTATTATGATACGTATGAAAAGATAAGCTCTCCTTTTGTACAAATCAGAGGAGTGCGTGGAAACTTCAATGCAATTTTGATTTCCATTTCTCCAAATATATAATTTTGGTTTGCTTCATTCTGTAAAGAGAAATGAAATTGAAACTAAAACTGAAATAACTCAATCAATAATTCTTAAATGAGAAATTATTAATTATAGGTGTACCCAAGAGACCTATACGTCAGTGCCATCCACATACGACACTGATGTGCTATACCTCTTGCAATATTTCGTCTGTAGTTACACAGAATGAATTTAAATGTAAGCCTGAATATTGGCAAACAATGAATTTAAACAAGCGAATGGATAAAAAAAAAATATGTCAGGTTTTATTTTCCATTGTATTTAATTCGCTTAGGGTGGCATCTGCAGGAGCAACGAATGGATTATTCACAATTTGAAACAAAAGCTTTCATTTCTCGAATGGTAGTAAAACTGAATATCAGAAGAGAAGATGACACTTGGTGTTATTCTTAACGAGAAGGAAATCGAGGCTTTTCAGAGTGAGAGTTATCATCTTACTTGAGATGCTCCAATAGTATAATTATCACGGGATAATCAGTTCTACGTGCTCGAGTTGGCGGTGCCCTCCTGTCTGCATCAATTGTATAGTATCATTGTGTGAGAGGCAATTCACCCCCGTTCTCATTAACGTAACGCTAAGTTTTCCCTTTGAGAGCGCTTCGCAAATGGAATTCTATTAAAGGGGGGGTATTATTTATTATTAGGCTTTTCTGAATACAAATAGGAAATATCAAAATACACGAAGTACACAAATATACGAATATAGAAACATAAAAATATATATGTAATATGAAAAGATTTGTGTTCGTTCTGTTATCGTTTAATTTGTGTAGCTGATTTTATCACCTTAAAGATCTTACGATTAAGGAGAAGAACAATCTGCAAAAAACTCCTCCCTTCTCCTGCTATCTCAAACTGAACTTTCTTCTAAATTTAGTTAAAGTATAAAAAAAAAATTTCACGCTCTCTAACATTTTTAATATACGCAAGAAATTCAGAATTTACCTTTTTTTACTTTTTCTGTTGTTTCATATATTTTAGTTAAATATATCATGAATTATTTTCAATAAATTTAAAATCTCACCTGTTCCTTCTCTTCTCCATGATGTGCATGTGGTTTGAAGACGTTTCGAAAAATATTCACCTGCTGTGCAACTAAAGGCACTTTAGGTTAAATTATTCGTGGCAAGGTGTCTCAGTGGGGAAGAGTCTGCAAATACTCAAGGCGTCTATTTAAATAGGGTTAGGTTGGTTGTAATTAGAGCCGAAGCAATTAAGGCTTTCAAGTAGTCAATAAATGTATCTGGTCTTCTAGAAAGAGAGGCTTTGGTTGGAAGAGTCTCTGGCTCTTCCAACTAAAGAGCATCATCGATAACTAGATTAAGAAAGAAGTCATACTGGAAAAACCAAGAGGAAAAAAAAAACAGTATATCAAACACTATTAAGGAAAATCTAATATCGTGCATGAACGAATAATGACATCACCCTGCTCGAAAAGCTACTTTTCATGAAGGGAATTAAGGAAATGAAAAATTGTAATCCTGTTACTCAATTCTTTGGACTTTGAAGCAGCTTTCGTTCAATTATTCTGAGAAACTTTAGACCATGTCGCTTCGTCTCCATTCATTGACGTGCGATGTCTGTTAATGCGAAGGCGATTTCAAAATAGTCTTTTATTACCGAAACCCAAATTCTCCAAAGTAACACATTAAAATGATAACTGGAGCATTCACTTCGTGTCAGTTTTATGCATCAGCGGTAACCACCCATTAAATGAATGATGCAATATCACGCTTTACAAAATGAAATATAGATAATTTTATAGTTATGCAATAACACTCATGTATTACTATAATACATTTCTATACTGAGTAATCGAAAAGTTAAATTGATATATTCAATAATCGATCAGAAGAAGGAACATACTGGTAACTTATATGGCAAGATGGATGACAATCCCGTGGATTTTTATCCCTTCATCGCTAAGGAGTTGATTAAATGTATACAAGATTATCGAGCACCTGGCTCGCCCAATTTAGGGCCGTGTGAGAGCGCTTGTACCGATGAGCAGATCTGCCTTCGGGCTGTTGTGTTTCCATCTGTCGTTCTCATCGTAGTTGAATGGCTCTTGAATAAGTTGATTAGGGTGGAGACCCACCTGAGCAAAGTATGTGGAGGCATTCCCGCAAAGTAACGTGGGTCGGTATATCCGGTATGGTAGCATCTCGATGGAGGAGAGCATTCCTGACAAATCACGGAGCATCAAAAATCATACGGAGACACTTATTTTGAATTACTTGTAGTTTTTTGATGTTGCTGGGGGAAGTGTGACCGCAAGCCGGTGATCCGGATGTTAGAGTGGGTCTGATGATTGATTTGGAAATCCGTAGTTTTGTTTTCAGTGCTAACATGGCTTCTCCTGTTGAGAAGAGAGTAGAGCTGGAGGATTGTGGAATTAGATTTATTGCAGGCATATACAATGTGAGAGTTAAAACTGAGGCGGTTATCTAGTTGTATACCTAGATGTTTGATTTGGGATTGCCATGGAATAGCTGCATTAAATAGTTTAATTTCTCCACAGTGAGATGTTTTCCGTCTTGTAAAAAGTATGGCGGTGCTTTTGTCAACATAACCTCTATCTTCTATCTCTTAAACCAATTTTCCAGCTTTGTTGCTGCGTTTTGTAATCGCTGCGAAGCTACGTGCGGCCTGAGAGATCTGGTCAAAATTGTCATATCGTCCGCGTAGCAAGCAAGCCATGGTGATTGATGCCGTGCTTGGGACGTCTGCAATGTAGATTTTGAAAAGCAGCGGGGATAGCAGCGAGCCTTGGGGTACATCTGCAGTACTTCTTTTCATAGAGGATCTGAGTCCACGCAGCTTAACTTGGAATTTCCGGTTTTTTAGAAAAGAGTCAATGAGTTTAGAAAGGTGGAACGTTGGCTGTAATTAATTTGTAAATAAGGCCTTTGTGCCAAACCTTATTAAAGGCTTTTACAACATCAAGAACGATAGCTCCTGTATGTTGTCTCCAATTAAAACCAGTTGTTATAAACTATCACTCTGTGGACTTGCTGATTGTACAGGGTGGCCATAAATTAACTTTTCCTCTTTGGGTGTATCTGTAGCTAAAAACTAATACATGGAATGAGACCAGATTTTATATTGAGACTTTCGAAGGCAAGGGGAGATGAATTTCGCGAAAAAAAGATTTAATACGTAAAGTCGCCGATAAGGGAAATTTTGGCCCTGGCGGAGCCGAAAGCTTTCAAATATTTGCAGTAAACGTAGGTAAAAAGGATTATGCAAATTTTAAAACGTGACAGCAGCGCCACCAATTCCACTTAAAAAGGGATTGGGAAAGTTAAGGCGGTTATTCGAATGACTGACGAATTGTGTTCAATATGCATCCTACCTTGCCTCAGTGTGCTTTACTTGTTAAGTTGTTTTACCCTAAACAGTTACCATTACTGGAGAGATTTATCTACGAATGCTGGAAAATTTTGTCATTCCTGTATTGCAGCAAAGATGATGTTTGGACTCCATAATTTTTATGCAGGATGGAGCACGGCCACACATTGATCGTTCAGTACAGCTCCTTTTACGTTAGCATTTCAGTAATGAGAGGGTTATCAATCAGTTCTTTCAGACGGCATGGCCACCTCGATCCCCGGACATCACTCCATGTGACTTTTGGCTGTGGGGGTATTTGAAATCCGTTGTGTATGATGGTGAAGTTCCCTACTTGCATGTCTTGAAAGAGAACATAAAACGGGCTGTTATGAACATCCCATCCGACTGCTTACGCTCAGTTGTAGAGCATGTCGCACACCGGATGCAATTTGTTGTACACAGGAAAGGTAAGCACATTGAAAATCGTATATGTAGTCCAGGGGACCCTGATTCTAATTAATAAAATATTATTTCCCGTGAGTTCAATCAGTACATTAATTTCTTTGTCTCTCGCAAGTTGTTGTTTTAGTTTAATTATTATTATTATTATTATCATTGTAACGCGCCACATATCCAGCTGGAATGAGTGACGCGGCTGTCGCTTACACTGTCGAAATGTTATTATTCCATTTTATCTGCCTTTTATGTAATTATCCGCTTGTTTTGGGTTGCGGCACAGCCAAAATTCCCCCTATCGGCGATTTTTGATACTAAATCTTTTTTTCGAGGAAATCATCTCCTCATGCCTTCAAGTCTCAATATAAAATGTGGTCTCATTTCGTGTATTGGTTTTAGCTACAGATGCCTACGAAGAGGGAAATTTATTTTATGGCCACCCTGTATACTAAACTATACAAATATAGTTTAATATACGGAACCCAAACTGCTCTTTCGGGATAAGGCTGTTTTGTTCAATTCATCTTGCAGGCGGTTGAGAATAATTTTTTCCGCAATTTTCCTCAGGCATGACATGAGACAGATGGGCATATAATTCTGGAGGAAACAGGGAACAGTCCTAAAAAGGACTGAGTCCTTTACTCTTTATCCGGTCATCTGAATGAAGAAAATCTGTGTGGATGGAGTGTTATTGAGCTAAAACCTAGTCATGGCTGAGTAACGGCATTAGCCGAGCTTCAGCTAAAACGTCACTGGCTACAGCATTGCCATCCGTTACCCTGGAAGTCCTAAAAAATAACTTTTTTAATTCCCCTAAAATCCTTTTCATTGAAACAGGGAATATCCTTAAGTCCTTAAAAGGACTGGCTTAAAGGAGAGAAGCAAGAATGCTTTTCATATTCTCCGTTATCTGTAGAGGACAGTGTAGGGATAAGGTGTTATTGAGATATATAAAGCTCTGATCATGGCAGGAGGGTAACGGCAATAGTCGAGCCTCAGTTAGAACTTCATTGGCTACAGCATTGCCATCCATTACCCTCCAAGGGTAATTTCTTTTCCTTATTATCCTTATAAGGACTGGCTTAAAGGGGCGAAGCAAAAATGCTTTTAAAATTCCCCGTTATCTGTAGAGGACAGTGTAGGGATAGGGTGTTATTGAGCTATTACAGCTCTGATCATGGCAGGAGGGTAACGGCAATAGTCGAGCCTCAGCTAGAACTTCATTGGCTACAGCATTGCCATCCATTACTCTCCAAGGGTATTAATCACCGCATCTCACGGTCGATTCAAATTTCAAGGCAAAACGGAACAGGGAGACATTGAAATTAATTAATGGTGTCTAAATTTAATTTCTTTTAAACTTAAAAATAATTTATTAATTTCGAAATCGTGGCTTAATTTATAAAGATTACAATACTGAAATCCATATTATAAAGGTATCTTACTATATTCTAAATTATGATTATTAGATAGGGCTAAACAGACTCACCTACTCCCTATACGGGAATAAAAAGACTTTAGCTGTAATTTTTTTAATGCTGTATTTATATGGTTAAATGTACATAAATTTCTAAATACATAGTTTTAAATGGTCAGTAATTCATTATTTCGCTAATCTGACTTCAATCACACCTCTCGCTCCTTGTATGATAACAAGAGCAAGTGTGCATTTCAAGACTAAAATTCGCCACTGCGATACACTGTCACGCATACCGCTGCATTAACAACAAACAAACCAACTAAATATTCTAAAAATTAAAAATTTTAGAATATTTTAAAGTTAAATCTGCTTAAATAATATGCATTGTTTATTTGAGTTTCCTGAAATTATAAAAAAAAAACGTAATAAAAATAATCATTATTTATTTTTATTGTTTATTAATGATTAGCCATTAATTGTTGATTATCATTATTAATTAACGTTCGTTTTATTTATCAAATAAAATTATTACTTAATAATTAATTGTTCGATACTTTAATCAATGCTAGAGTGGGTAAAAAAAACTACACGACAGATTGTAGGAGATGGTGGTATTGGAAGAAGCTCTATCATAAAGAAGCTTCTTCATAAAACATTTATTTGTCCCTTGCTTTGTGTGTTTAGTTGTATTATTATTATTATTATCTTTATGAATAATTGCAATTTTTTAAGATATCGCAGCTTTACTCATATCGCAGGAAGCAGCCAATTGGAGCGTGTGACGTACTTGTTCACATCAACACTAGATGGAAGCACTGCAGTGAACTACAATAAACAATTACATACTAACTCGTGACGCTCTCTCCTCTGACAATGAAAAATAATTTAGTTAATTATATGTATTCGTTCCCAATTGACAATATTGCACGCGAATCTCTACTAGATGAAGTCAATACAGAGTCAACTACTTCCGAAAGTTTCGCATTTGTGTAATAAAAACTCTTTATGATGTGCCTGTGATTAGGGACTTACGCTGTTTGGAAGCAGCAGATATTAGACGCTGTTAACAGACTTTTTTTTTTCCCGGTCATGTTTTCCAAGCTCACTCTTTTAGTGTCCTTTCTTATTTGCAGGTCCTTAATTTAGATAGGGAAAGAAAAATCGATCACAAACCCTTCTGACGCAGTTAACTTACTGAAGTTGACGTCACATTTACAAAGATGCAAGTGTATAAAATCCGTAGATACCATTCTCGTTTTCTTCGGAATTGGAATTTTGCCAAAAACATAGTTAACAATTTTATACGAAATCAACTTTATATCGTGTTATTTCCCCCTCTATATATTCGCGTTCCTCTTTCTTTAGTTCCAGCAGATAAAAAAAATACGATTCAACTGTTAAATCTAAGCCGAAATGTTCAGAAAATAAATTTTGTACTAAAGTACAATTTTTATTTTCGCACCACAAAAACCAAAGTATCTCGTTCTGTATCGAATTAATTTTCACTATTTAGAATACCTTTTACTTTTATTTTTTTTGTACTGTGAAGTTACTCGTACTTTTCCCAATATTTCTACTGATTAATCAGCGAATGCTTAGAAAGAACAAGTAGGAAGTTTCCAAAAGACAAAAGATCTAGCGGCCGTTAGAGGGCGCCAAAAATAGGACTTTAGATCTTTTGTCTTTTGCAATTATATTGTTTCACTCACTCACTGTCGCGTGTACAAGTGTGTTGTGCTCTGATGATGCTGAATTGAAAATCGGCGAAATATAAGCGTTAATAAAACATGTTTGTGATAAAAATCGTGGTATTGTTAATACCGTGAAAAATAAGCCATGAATAAGGAAATTTCCATGTTTGTTAGTTTATTTTCCGTCTTTAACGATGAATGAAAGACTTGTTTTAAATTGAGTAACAGATTCACAGTGATATATTTATTTCTGTTTTATTATAAGCTATATTGAAATAGATTTCATTTATTGCCATTTTTGTTAGAAGTTTAGTTTCACATTCCTCCACTTATGTTTTGGTAGCGCTAGCATCGATCTATGTGAAGCCATTACTCATTTTATGAATTCCTCCAGTAGCTGTAAATAATCTTTTTGTGATCTTAAAATTTAATAGTTTTCATAAAAGAATTGTATAAATAACTTCGCTTGTCCCTAATAAATACTGTACTTGATTCCTGTATACCTATTGTATTTGATGTTGTTTCCTTATAGTCCTTATAAGGACTGGCTTAAAGGGGGCGAAGCAAGAAGGCTTTTCATATTCCCCGTTGTCTGTAGAAGACAGACAGTGTAAGGATAAGGTGTTATTGAGCTATAAAACTCTGATCATGGCAAGAGGATATCACTTTTTAATTCTCTCTATAAAAAATGAAATAAATGAAAATAAAAAAATAGTGTGGTATTATATTTTCAGAAAACTCTTGATTTGACGTTAGTGCAAATTCCTGAATAATAAATTAAAATAATAATAAATAAAAATTTCCAGTAAGTGTATTATAAATAATTAAAAATTCTTTAATAAATCTTTAATATATTACAAAACAAATTTTATTTTCATGGTCCATTTTGAAAGATGTATCATTTAGATGTAGACTTTGTTAAATTGCAAATAATACTTGCAAATACGGCTATTATAGCCTGTTTTTGTTTAGGAGTGACCCTTATTTAAATACATTCTTTAAATATTTTCGGAAATACGGCATTTCCGACAAATTTTCGAGAATGGTCATCACGACCGAAACGGCTCCACACCCCGTTAACCCACCCCCAGTTGCATATAGTCTTTATCCTTCCTCCCCTTGCCCCCCACAAAAATGCGCCCTAATTCAAAATAATATATGTATACATTTATATATATTATTAATATTTACCCGGGTTATCTAAACTTATTTTCCCGCGTCTAAACACCCCCACGTCCCCCCCCCTGCTTGCAAACAACCTCCAGCGAGATCATGGAAGTGGAAGACATCGTAGAATCAATAAAGGTATGTACCAAAAATGTTTTCCACCTCTTTTATTCTACCTTAATTGCCTTCTATACTTACCAATAATGCCCTAAATATATATACCCCTTTGAGTATTGATAGCCAATGTATTTAAATAAGGGTCACTCCTAAACAAAAACAGGCTATAATAGCCGAATTTATAATAATAGTTTTAAGAGGAGTAACAATAGGTTTTTCCCCAGAGTCTATACTTAAATTGCAAATACATTATTTTGTTATGTATTCCATTCATGATTTCGGGGAAAAAAGAGTTCGAAACCTATCTTATTACACAGTGCTAGGAAAGAAGTCAATTGACATCCCCATGGGCAAGGCGCATCGTGCCATTGATTTCTCCAACTAAATAAACAAGAGTCACATGTTTGCAGCCGGTATAAATTAGAGGAAAACGATGCTCCCGAGTTAGTGCAACTGGATCCGGGTGAAATGGCTACTAGAAGGGAATTAACGGAGGTTGAAAGAAGCGTTATGATAGGATGCCTTGTTGCAGGCTGCCTATCTGTTCTGCAAATTGTTGACAAATTGGGCCATCCCAGGTCAACAATCACTGACATTATACCGAGATGGACACACAGGGGGTCAACTGCAAATGTTACCTGCAGTGGATGACTCGCCACACTCCCCAAACATTATCGTAGGTTGCTACGAAGGATAATGTATAAAAACCACCATTTGCCGCCCGACTCGTTGAATGCGAGTTCCGGGCGTTGACTGGAACTCGAAAAAACATTCAGAACCGAGGCTAAGCTCAGAACATGGGTTTACATGGTCGGACCGCAATACGAAAGCCCCACAACCCAAACCAACGTGTAACGTCGTTTTCGGTGGCGTAAACAGCGCGTACACTGTGGGATGTAGAAGCTGGAAAACTGTGTTCTAAAGCCACGAGTCACAACTACATCTTCTGAGAAGCAGATGGATGGATTTAAGTGTGGTGTATGCCTGGTGAACGTATCTTATTAAAGTGCGTAACTCCAACTATGAAATTAGGAGGTGGCCTTGTGACGAAAGTTTCCTGTTTTTCCTGGTTTGGCCTTGGATCTCTGTAGCGCCACCAACATTGAATTCCGAGAGATATTTGAAGATTCTGGACAATGGATTGGAATGCTTTATTTTTTGTGGTGATTCTACGAACTGGCCGCATTCCCTTTCAGCAAGACGACGCACCGTGTCATAAGGCTGCTCCTGTAGCGGTGTGGTTTGTAGATGTAAACGTCACCACAGTTGACTGCTCTGAACAGAACCCTGATCTCAACCCTATTCAACATTTGTTTGATGAACTGGAGCATCGGGTGACGTCAAGGGACGTCCACCAAACAGTTGAGAACCTCGTAACATGCATACAGGAAGAATGGTCCAAAATTCCCATTGATCGCTCTCGTATGCTTATGGTAAGTATAACTCGTAGGATTGCTGCAGTCATCGTAAAGATAGTAGGTCCCACGTGTCAATATTGTGGGTGCTATGGCTGTTTGGTCTTCATAATATTGTGTCCTTTGAATTCTTTTCAAGCAGTATATATTTGACCATCGAAAAAATGAAAGTTGAGGTGGTAAATACTCAGCTTTACCATATCTCAGGTGGTAAATACTCAGCATATAAATACTGATAAATACTCATTTATCAGCATTAATATGCTGGTAAATGAGTATTTACCACCTCATTATCGCATTTATAAGTTATCTTATTTCTTGGCTAACTCTAAGCAAAAGTGTACTGTGATTGTTCAAACTATTTGTAATCTGCAAATGACAGCCAAGTAGGAATTTTACTGTTGCATCGAAAGGATTAAAAAAATATCTTTTTGCCTTTATTTACACTACATTGTCAAACAAACTTGTAAGCAACTGAAGTTTTCTGCTTGCAGTAAATCGACCTCTGTTATAACGCGAGTTCCAAACAAAACGCAATAAAAGGAAAAATTCTTTCTCTTTTGGGAATCTGAAAGATTTCAAACTTTTAACAGCTGACAGTCGGCAGCGCCTTAACGATAGTAGCAAGAGAGGGGTAGGGGGAATAACGGTTTGTGAGACTTGCACTAAATCAAAAGTGAAATGTTAAGGATTTCAAGAGAAAATACGGAATACTTTGGGGAAAGAGAAATCTTAGAAACTCTCTATTTAATGGTTGGCTGTCAACGGAAGAAAGGAATCACGTAAAGAACACTCAGGTTAGTCGAAGAAAAAAAAATGTTTTGGTATAGCTCATGCAAAAAAATATTTTAGTGCTCAAAAAGTATTGTAAACGATACCCGAATATCATTAAAAACGATATCTGATGCAGCCAAAGCCGACAGTGGTTTCTCTTTGAATAAATAAAAAAAAATGGATTCGTCCTTATAATGGACTACATTTCTGCCTGCTTAAATTCCGTATACAAGTTTACGTATGGCTGTTTAAATACAGTGGCAGAAGCGCATGCGTCACGAAGTAAAAGAAAGTCAAGTTATTTGTATCGAAGCGTGCTATAGAAGTCTGGAATAATGTCTTCTGCTTATTTATGAGATCAGCTGTACGAGATGCGCACACAAATGAGCATGTTATGGTAGTGTTATACAATGGAAGAACGATATTTTATTCGCTTAAAAAAGTTCACAATAAATAAATAAAGATAAATGAACATAATAACAACTTCAAGTTCACAATTACTTACTGATAGCTTTTAGATGGTATTCTAGAAAGTTGATTAAAATTTATTCTAAAGTTTTCAGTTTATTTTTATACAAGCTAGAACTAAAACATTTTAATCGAATCACATAAATGCAGGAATGCTCAGTCTCGACAATTTAAGCTGAAATTCCAATCTTTTAAATTAAAGTTAAATACATTTATTAGAATAAGCTAAAACTAAATATTTAAAATAAAAAATAATATAAAACGATTTTGTACATAATGTTTTGAAATAAATAGAAATAATTGAAAAAATAAATAGATACGATAAAATTGAACTACACCTTTTATATTTTTGAATGGCTTCTATATATGTTAATTTGTCCTAGTGATTTTGTTAAGAGTGTAATTCGTTTTCTCATACTGCATTCTAGTAGTAATACAATCCACAAAAGTTCTGGCAGAAAAGGGGACATTCAGTCGATCGTCAACACTGTTTCCCCATTGTAAATATGGGCAACAAAGTCATAAATTTATGGAAAAATTTATATATAAAAGTAAACACTTGTCTATATATATTATATATAAAAATTTACCTACCTTATCAATCACACTTCGCACAAACAAAACAGATGGAACTCAGAAAACAAAAACAGCAACTCATGATAAATGACAACGTTCATTTTGATTGGTTGACACAATGACCAATCAATCTTCTATTCGGCGCTTTTTAGGCGTACTTCTTGAAATTTAAATTCTTTAGATGGGAAAATTCTTTAGGTTGGAAAAACCCCAAGTCTATCCCCTCCCAATCTGATCTCGTGTCATCACCCTGTGGGTCATCATTTGTCACCGAGTGAAGGTTTGCATAATATCTGGCCACTCCATTTCAAATTCCTCTAATAGTTTTCAAGCAGCTCCAATGCTAGCTTTTTATCCAACTTTTGGATTAAGTCATCAATGTCAAGATAATCCATAATTTAAGTAAGCAACTTATCTGTGAAACAGCTACTACTTCACACAAACACTAGTAAAAATTGACGATCAAATCTCAAACCCTTAACACAATTTTATTCAATTTTATTTATTGCTTAAAAACTATTAAAGAAATTTGAAATCGAATGACCAGGTTACTTAACATTTACTAAATGACCAATAGTGACCTAGAAGGCGATGACACGAGAGCAGAGGAGGCAAATATAGATTTGGTGTTTCCCCATGTAAAGCATTTCAAGAAGTACATGCGCGTAAAAAAAAAAGCAGAACAGAAGACGTGCGCAGAGATGTGAAGATGGATGATGATACCTCTAGCTCTGTTAATGAGGAATGGCTACGAGAAAAAATAATAATAAATGGAAAACACTCACCAATCATGAAGAATCAAACTATTGCCAAACAATCATTGGCTAAAAATACGGAGGAGGGCATGAAGATTCAAGGCACCACAGTGGAAGATTCTTATCATCAATCCAGGATAATGGGTCGCCATATCATGCAATATAGCACATTTCCCTCAGCTCGGAAAAAAACTAAAAGCAGTTTTGAAAGAAGTTACTGAAGATATCGCTACGGAGAAGATAGCGACCGATCTCAGCTGTCACGGTTTGCTACGGTTAAAGAATGTTTAGAGCTGACGAGAGACCGATGCCATTTGTTTTGGTGGTAATTCAAAACATCAGCAGGGCAGTTCCCCAGATATCAAAAATATGACCATCCTCAAAAATTACGTAGAGCTGATTACAGGTGTTTGAAAGATGGAGAGAAAACCACCCCACTAACATCTGTATCAAGCCTAGACCCACACCAGCCAGATGTGCTAACTGCAAGAGCCCTCTCCCGGCAAATTACAAAGGATGCACCAACTATCCAAAAAACAGACTGGCAGTAAAAAATAATCAAACTTTCTCTCAACCTCGCACACAACTAAAGGAAGCAGAATTTCCCCAAACTGAAACAAAATTAAAAAAGCAAGCTGAATTTCCCCAAACTGAAACAAAATTAAAAAAGCAAGCAGAATTTCCTCAAACTCAAACAAAATTAAAAAAGCAAGCAGATATTAATCAGACCAACAAAATGTACGCCGAACTGGCGTGCTCCATGCAAGCAACATGACAGAATCAAACACATTCTAATTTGCCTGTTAATACCGCCTCTTTCGCTACCATGCTTCTGGATTTCGGAAAATCAAACCAATCACTAACCTTTAAAAAAAGATTCTTTCAAGAAACTCATGCTATCCTAACAGCACTTATGATTAGAAATAAATTTCTTTCAAACTCCCTTTTAATTGCCGCTTGGAATGCCAACTGCCTCTCCAACAAGACTATTAAACTTCCAGAATTTTCACTAAGAAAAATTCCAGATATTATTCTAATAAACGAAACTCACTTACGACCTGCGGACAATCCAAAATTGAGAGGATATCTGCTCTACAGAAATGATAGACTGGATTACAGAGTGGTGGCGGTTTTATTAAAACGTACATTGAAAACAATTAAACAACCAATCCACCAACCACACATTTAGAGAATACAGGCATTGAAGTCTATGCCAACACAGCTGGAAAGCACAAAATGCTGCTTACTTAGCAAAATGCTGATTTTAATGTTGGCTGTTGGCTGATGCCATTCCAAGCATCAGGCAGTCCATCATCATTACTGGGGATCTGAATTTCAAGCATTCAACTTAGAAGAGCAACACAATAAAAAAACGGTCGCATACTTTATTATTACACAGGATTGTACTACATTGTAGTGGCTGATCTTACTGCGCCTACTTATCACAGGTCTCTTGGCAGATCAGATGTCTTAGGTATTGCTGTCCTACACAACGTCAATTACCAATTCCACTTCAATCTTTGAATGACCTGTCCTCAGATCAGAACCAAATCCTACTTAAATTAGGCAACCCAGAACAGCTATCTGTTCCTCGTTCCTTCATAGCTTTATTAAAAGTATTCCTCGAATACATCGGCCCAGTACCCAGCATAAAACAAAGGAAGAGATTGATAAAACAATAGATAGCCTCATTAATCAAATCAACAAAGAACTAGCAGCAGTCGCCAAAACTACTACTATTTACAGGCCTAACAGTCTTCCAGGATATATAGTAAAGAAATTTAGTGAGAAAAATAACGCAAGGAAAGGATATCATACACACGTGATCCACAAGTTCAAAAACTCCCAAACAAATTGAACGGTTCAGTCAGAGAAGCTCTCAAAAATCACAGAAACCAGCAGAGGGAAAACAAATTATCATCTCTTAGTTCTGAAGATCATTTTCTCTGGAAATTCGTAAAACATCTCAGAAACAAACACAAATCTCCACCTATGCAATCAGGTCATGGTTTAGCACACATTGATGCTGAAAACGCAGATGCTTAGGTAATCTGTAAAAACAATGCAGTCCTGCATACCAAAATTTAAATATCAATCATGTTTATAAGGTGCATCGTCATGTTAGACGCACAAGAAAACAACCTGACAATAATAATTAAGATCATCTCAACAATAAAAAAGCTCCAGGTTCAGATGGCATCACAAAGTCATCAAATTGCTACCTCGCAAAGCTATAGTGCATCTTATTAACATCGTGAATGCAATCCTTAGAATAGAATATTTCCTCCCTTTCTAGATAATTGCTGATATTATAACAGGTCACAAGCCGGAAACGATCCTCAATTACATCGGCATTATCGCTCCATTAGTCTGTTATCCAATCTAGGAAAAATTGCCGACAAATTATCATCTCTGGACTTCAAGAATCAGCAGAAAGCTTAAACATTATACAATGTGAACAATTCGGTTTTCGTCGAAATCACAGCACTATCCAAAAAATTCTTTTTTTCTCTGATTACAAAAAAGATATGTCAACTTATGTTGATACTATGGCCGTGTCATCTGCGTACTGGAAGATTTTACCTTTTAAGGGAAGATGGCTTATGTCATGTGTGTATATGTTAAATAGAATGGGAGATAGGACAGCTCCTTGAGGTTCTCCGCAGGTTACCTGTACCTCTTTGCTGTACGTTCATCCTATAAGTGTGACGTGCTTCCTGTTTTTCATGTATGCTTTAAACCACTGTAGTAGACGACCTGCAATTCCGATATGCGCTAGTTTCGTTAACAAGGTTTTGTGTGTCAAATGCTTTTGTTAGGTCAATGAATATGACTAATGAGTTATTTTGTGCGTTAATTTCGATTTCACAGAAATCGAAATTAACGTAATTAATTAACGAAATTAATGTAATTGCAGCGTGCAATACAAAGAATAGAGTCCTAGTTAGGCGCTATCTAAGTTAAAAAAAAATTAAATAATAAAAAAAGTATTAATTTTGTCTTAGGATGACTGTCTCCCAAATCTTTGGTAGAGTTATACAGCCATATTTGTTAAGGTTTGGAGTATGCTTGAAGGCTTCTGTTGATTCCAGGAACAACCTCTCTGACTTGTAAAAGCTTCTGTGCAGTACATTTGTTTTTTCCAATTGATCCTAGTGCAGGGGTATCCAAAACATGGTTTGCAAGATCCGATTTGTAATAGCGAATGTGCCGGATATATTTTTGTGTTAACTGAGGCGGATGTCCACCGTTCTTCCTCTCTATCCATAGTAGGCTCGATGACATGAACAGGGGACTTCATAGACTCTTCGATGTGATGAAGGAGGGAATCTGTCCTTAGGTGAACGGATGAGAGTTATCAATTTCACATAAGGTTTAAGTACGGTGCCCAGTTGGTGTTTGTTAAGCACCCTAGAGATCTTTTCAGATATGCCTTTAATGTATGGGATAATGATAGTTTTGTTGTAGTCTTCTGTGGTAGATAGTGAGGGGGGTATTTTTGGGAAGCATTTAGTATTTTATCTATTTATGGGGATTATAGCCATTGGTTAGGAAGGTGTGGCGCAGGTGAGAAAGTTCAGCAGTGAGACCAATGTCATTGGAACAAATTGCTCTAGCTCTATGGGTTAGTGTTTTTAAGATACCATATTGTTGAGAACGGTGATGGTGTGATTGTTTGTGTAAATATCTCCCTGTATGTGTGGGTTTTCTACAAACCGAGAATGATAAGGGACCTTCTAGAAGAAGTGTGATAAGTGTGTCCAGAAAGGGAGACAGTCATTTGCTTCTAGTTCCATTGTAAAGGGGATTTTAGGGTGCTGGATATTTAGATGCACTAAAATGTATTCAATGTGTCAGGGCCATGTGGCCAAATAGCAAATACATCAACATAGCGTAGCCAGAGACTAGGTTTCAGAGTAATTGTTTGTATATTTTCCATTTCCATGTAAAATAACCTGCCTGTACTGTGAATTTAAATAGCTGAAATATATCATGGGAAAATTGTGAATTTAGTAAGTTAAGAGTTTCAGTTAATGGTACATTCGTGAATAATGAGGTGATATCAAAATACACCATTAAGTTTGCACTTTTGAAGGTGTGGTTTTCTTTTAGGTGGGTAGAATTTTTAACAAAAGAGAGACAATTGTTTGTGCAAGTGGCTAGTAGTTTGGCTAAATGTTTAGCAAGTTTATATGTGGGACTGCTTATACTATCTACAATAGGGCGTAAAAGTGTACCTTGTTTGTGAATTTTTGGCCTAATGGCCCACTGTTATACTGGATTGCGATTGTCTGGCTACTGTAACAAACTTTGTTTGTGTGCTGTGAAGATGCTGGATATAATACCAGCGAAATATTAGTATTTAAGTTAATAAATATAGTTATTTTCTTATCAATCTGTGTTCGCATCTATACCTTTAAAATCCAATGAACATGTGGATTGTAAGAACCTTCTCAATAGATTGATTCTGCTTTCATATTTTCTTATCAATCTGTGTTCGCATTTATACCTTTAAAATACAACGAACATGTGGATTGTAAGAACTTTCTCACTATGTTGATTCTATTTTCATGTTGTTATTTATTAGTCCTTATAAGGACTGGCTTAAAGGGGCGAAGCAAAAATGCTTTTCATCTTCCCCATTGTCTGTAGAGGACAGTGTAGGGATAAGGTATTATTGAGCTATTAAAGCTCTGATCATGGCAGGAGGGTAACAGCAATAGCCGAGCCTCAGTTAGAACTTCATTGGCTACAGCATTGCCATCCATTACCCTCCAAGGGTATTATTATTATTATTAATCTTAATCACCGCATCTCACGGTCGATTAATCTTCCGTTCACTTCCTTTTCATGTTGTTCTTATAGTCCTTATAAGGACTGGCTTAAAGGGGAGAAGCAAGAATGCTTTTCATCTTCCCCGTTATCTGTAGAGGGCAGTGTACGGATAAGGTGTTATTGAGCAATTAAAGCTCTGATCATGGCAGGAGGGTAACAGCAATAGCCGAGCCTCAGTTAGAACTTCATTGGCTACAGCATTGCCATCCATTACCCTCCAAGGGATTTGGATTGAATGAATAAATAAATCCGAAATCTTTTCATGTTGTTGAAGCAAACAATAAAGTTTAGGATGTCGGATTAAAACAATAAATTGGTGTCACTATTTCAGACAATAATTTACAGTTATCGAAATAGATTGTAGAAAACTTACATAACATAACACTAAAAATAATTCTTCCAGAAAGAATTCAAATCAATAATGTATAGATATTATTTAATCATTCTGATTTCTTATTAATGATTAATACCAACATTTTTTAAAATTATTTTTGTTATTATATCATAATAGTAAAACTGATAAAATTAAATTCTGCTCAGAATATGATCTCATTGTAATTTAATCATGTGATTTTTTAATTTTTTATTTCTTATTAATTACTGATACCAAAAATTAGCTGTTTTCCCCTTCACGTATTCTTGTCATTTAATCTTAATAATAGCACGGTTAACTTCTTCAAAAAAATAATCACATTATTTAAAATATAGTGAATGGAAGCCGCATTTACAGAAGAAGTTCTAATTCCAACAACGTTCTGCAGCGATTTATGATTGTTAGACGACTTTGTTTATTTTTTAATTAAACCACGCGACCAAATGATAAAGTGATGCTTTCTGTGGTTCTATTTTAATCCATCTATTTGGTTAACTATTTGTCATTTGGTTAAATTATTACTTATTCTCATTTTATTTATTTATGTTTTTACGTTTTATTAACATTTAGCGAAAGAAGAAAGAGAAGCTGACAGCGAATAAAATCGTTTATATTTTTAGAATATCAAGAGGCCTAAATACTAACATTTGCAAAATTTAATAGTTTTTATTTATAAAAATAAACGTTTCTATAAAAGCATTTAATCTTGTATTACACGTTACATTACACAGTACAATGTAAGTGCCAAATTATTATTTTTTCCCAAAATTTAGAAATGGAATTATATTTTTCATAAAGACAGTTATTTAAAGGGAGATTACAGTCATATTTAGTAATGAGAAGGTGATGATTACAGGATACGAATAAGGAATTAATTAATATTTATAAAAAATAATTAATTCTAATTCGCTGAGGATAAAAATAAACAAAATTTGTAGTTGGGTACACAGACATTATCGTTTAATAAAACTTATTTTATTTTTTTGTACGAACTAATCAAAATAGGTTGACATTTCTGAAAATAACCTATGATTCGGGTCCCGGAGATGAAAACGTTGAACACATAAGCTAGAAAATAAACTAGTGTGTTGATTTGTTTGAGTAAAGTTTGTCAGAAAATGCCAGAGAGGTGGCAGACATGATGAGGAAGAGGAAGTTGGACATTTTATGTGCGCAGGAGGTAAGGTGGAAGGAGGGAAAGGCAAAGGAACTGGGAGATGGACATAAATTGTTCTACTCTGGAGCGAATAACGAGGGAAGAAATGGTGTAGGAATTGTGGTGTGTATCAGAATGAAGGGTGAAGTACTGGACGTGGGTAAAAGGAACGACAGGATCATGCGAATGAAATTGGGTCTTGGAGAAGAGCGAGTGGTCGTATTATGTGTATATGCCCTGCAAGTTGGCTGTACAGCAGAGGAGAAAGATGAGTTCTGGAACGTTTTAGATGAAGAAATGAGGGAACTGGAAGAAAACGAGACGGAGGAGACTTGAACGGACACATAAGAAGACAGAATAGAGACTGTGAAAAGGTGCATGGTGGCCACGGAGTGGGAATGATGAAACAGGAAGGAGAGAGGGTTATGGACTTTGCAGTAGCCTTTCATCTGGCAATTGTGAACTAGTTTTTCTACAAGAGGGAAGAACATTTGATAACATTTAGGAGTGGTAACGACAGTTCACAAATTGGCTACATTTTGACTAGAAGATAACATCTTAAGGTTGTGACAAATTGTAAAATAATTCCAACAGATCAAGTGGCACAGCATAACCGACTGCTGTGCGCAGACTTTAAAATAAGATCGAAGATAAGAACCTCTGGAGGCCATTGGATGAAGAAAATTAAGTGGTTTTGCTTAAAAGAAGAGAGTGCGAGGAATCGTTTATACGAGAGGGTGTTAGAGAGGGTTTCGGATGGACTGGAAAGTGTACCAGATTGGTGGAAACATAATTCAAAAGTAATCCTGAGCTGTGCAATCGAGGTGCTTGGTGAGACATCTGGAAAGATTAGGGAGCAGAAGGAGGGTTCGTGGTGGAATAATAATGTACAAGTGGCAGTGACAGCTAAGAGGAAGGAAAAGCAGAAGTGGGATGAGTCAAGAGTGGAAGAGGATAGAGAGGTGTACAGAGAGAGAGAAAGCAAGAAGCCAAGAGAGTTGTGGCACAAGCGAAGGCCATGGCATATCATCTTAAGGTTGTGACAAAGGAAGGACAGAGAAAAATTCACCAACTAGCGAAATGTAGAAATAAAGTAGCAAAGGATATCTTGCATGTGAGGTAGATCAAAGATGCTGAAGGAAGAGTATGATGGAGGGATGTAGACATAAGAAACGGATGGAGAATATACTTTTTGGGAGTTTTGAATGAGGAAAATGCAAGGATTCACAGAGAGGATGGGCAGCCTTCTGAGGGGATGGTGCAGAACATCAGTAGAGTGGAAGTGACGGAGGCCATGAAGAGGATGAGGAATGGAAAATCGGTGGGCCCCGACAGGATTCCAGTGGAGGCATGGAAGGAACTGGGGGAAGAGGGAAGTGACCTGCTGTGGGACCTGTTCATGAAAGTTTGCCAACAGGAAAATATACCCGAGGAATGGAGGGAGAGTACTCTTGTCCCCATCTACAAGGGTAAAGGGGATGCACAAGACTGTAAAAATTACAGAGGAATAAAGTTCATGTCCCACAAAATGAAAATCCTAGAAAGGGTTCTTGATGGAAGATTGAGGTAGGAGGTAGAGATTGCAAACGAACAATTTGGCTTCATTCCTGGTAGATCAACAACAGTGCTATCTTTGGGTTACGGCAGATGATGGAAAAGTTTCGAGAGAAACAATGGGAGCTACATCTGGCATTTATTGATCTGGAGAAAGCATACGATAGAGTGCCAAGGAAAGAAGTCTGGAAGTGTCTGAGAGAGAAGAAGGTTCCGGAGAAATATGTCAGGTTGGTGGGGGAGATGTACAGAAATGTGAAGCCAAGTGTTCGGACCTGTCTAGGACAGACAGAAAGTTTTCAAGTAACAGTTGGCTTGCATCAAGGGTCGGCATTAAATCCGTTTCTGTTTATCATTGTGATGGAGGTGGTGACGGAGGAGGTGAGAGAAGATGCGCCTTGGACAATGTTGTATGCAGATGACATCTGGCTGTGCAGATTCAAGAGAAGAAGGAACTAAACTGGAAAGATGGAGAAAAGTACTGGAAGAGAGAGGTATGAGACTGAGCAGAAGTAAGACAGAGTATATGTGTTGCACAGTGGGCGACTGCCAGGAGACAGATCTGGAGCTGGAAGGAAATGTCATCAAGAAGGTGAGGGACTTTAGATATTTATGTTCAACATTGGAAGAAGATAGAAGAGCTGAGAAGGAAGTGGGATGCAGGATACAAGCGAGTTGGAGGAACTGGAGGGAGATGGCTGGAGTGTTATGCGATAAGAGCATGCCAATCAATCTGAAAGACAAAATCTATAGGACAGTAGTGAGGCCAGCTATGACGTATGCTATAGAAACTGTGGCCCTGAGGAAAAATAACATCAGCAGGATGGAAGTAACAGAGATGAAAATGCTTAGGTGGATGTGTGGTGCGACCAGAAAAGATCGTCTGAGAAATGACTATGTCAGGGGAACAGTGAAAGTTACGAACTTAGGAGCGAAGATACAGGAGGCAAGGTTGAGATGGTTTGGTCATGTGATGAGGAGGGAGGACGAATATGTGGGAAGAAGGGTCATGCAGATGGTTTTGCAAGGAAGGAGGAAGCGTGGGCGGCCAAAGAAGAGATGGAGGGAGCTGGTAGAAGAGGACTTGAGGATGAAGAATAGGATGTGGTGACAGCTGAAGACAGTAGGATGTGGAGGAGACTCATCATCAACAGTGACCCCACTTAAGTGGGAGAAGCTGCAGAAGAAGAAGAAGAAGAAGAAGAATAAAGGCAGTTATTTAAAGGGAGATTACAGTCATATTTAGTAATGAGAAGTGACGATTACAGGATACGAACAAGGAATTAATTAATATTTATATAAAATATTAATTCTAATTCGCTGAGGATAAAAATAAACAAAATTTGTAGTTGGATACACAGACATTATCGTTTAATAAAACTTATTTTATTTTTTGCACGAACTACTCAAAATACGCGTGGCATTTCTGAAAATAACCTATTATTCGCCTCCGGGAGATGAAAACGTTGAGCACATAAGCTAGAAAATAAATAAGTGTTTGCTCTGTTTGAGTACAATTTGCCAGAAATATCGAATTATTCTCTATTGTTACGTAACTGGCAAAAGAAAGAGAAATTGCCAATTAAAAAAAAAAAGAGATAAACACTATTTTCTTCAAAACAAGATATTCGTACACTTATTTATTTATTTTGTTTTGTTATTCTTTCTAAAACCCAGCTCAAGTAATTCAAAAATTAGATCACATCCTTACGATGTGTAACTTGATATGTTCTAAAGGACGTAACTTCAAGAGGATTAAACGCCATCTGTACACCTCTTTGTCACTTTCTTTACAAGCATCTCTATTTCTTCCATCTCTTGTTCCTCAGTATAGTAATACTGAAAAACGGGTGATAACCGTTTCTAATTCATGTTTTTTTAATAGGTGTCTCAAGAGAGACAAGCCTCTGGTTTCGTCTGCTAATATGAACAACAAAAATATCTCCAAGAACGGTTAATTGGAATACTTCCAAGTCGCATCGGAGGTACTTAGGACGGAAAGATGTCTTCTTTTCTTGTCTATTAGCGTCTATGCTGTGTCAAGCATCCAGACAGTAATAAATGTTGTAAGACTGAACATATCAGTTAATTAATCTTAGCATCCGTTGTTGGGATGACCGATGAACACAGAATAAACCTGTCCATCTGTGTCTTCTACTGATAAGGAGAACACAAAAGGAATGCATTTGCTATCGATGATATTATTATAAGTGACGTTTTCAAAAATGTCATAGCATTTTTCAAACAATATTAATCCAAACACTCACATTTTAAAGAAAAACTATAATTTCGCAAGAAAATAAGTACAAAAATTAAACTCGAACTTTACCTAATAATTCTTATGTGCTCCTCTGTTCCTAGTAAGGTCATTAAGTAAGGTTTCTTATTTCTGCATCTCGAAATACTTTTATCTTATTCTTCTTTCTTATTCCTTCCTCCTCTTTTATCTTACGGTATCGAGGATTTTCTATTCACTTAACCGCTTAGCATTTCGAGGATAAGGTTCGTCCTATTCCTCCTGGTGTGTTCACAGGCCAGTTTCGCGTATCTGGGGAAAGTGAATCCGAGATTTTCCGGGTGAAAAATCCCCTACTTCCGTATGAGACCGGTAAATCACATTTAGTCGAAAGAGAGCAGATAAAGATTCTTCATGTCACTGACGGGAATCGAACCCAGGTTTTTCCGCCCAAAGGGCTTCGTTAATACCGACTGAGCTACTGAGGAAATACTTTTATAATGGATTGTACTAAGTTAACTTTTGTATCAAAATTCAATTTTTAAAGTTTCTTTTTTCACTGTGGCCCACACATTTCTCTTGGGCTAATGTCAGAAGAGTTAACTGGTCATTGAAGCAATTAGATGTTGTGATTT
This sequence comes from Typopeltis vanoorti, assembly GCF_054136105.1. NCBI lineage: Eukaryota > Metazoa > Arthropoda > Arachnida > Uropygi > Thelyphonidae > Typopeltis > Typopeltis vanoorti. The sequence goes on from NC_143555.1 coordinate 131,120,218, forward strand.
GTGAGGAACTCCATTATCATCATTTCCTGATATGTTGCATCAAAAAGTGTACTAAATACTATACGAATATCACATGATTCAGTTTGCTATCAACAAGTTTATTCCACATTAATCTGCTATTTTTTTTTAATCTCTACACTGAGACATTCACAGATACTTGTTGCAAGACTGGCAGTGATTCGTAGTTGGCATCCAGAGAACAGAGCACGGCAGACACCTATCGTCTCGTGATCATCCACCCTAACACTATATGGTATTGTCAGAAATAACGCGAGTGTTTAAAGGACGAGTTTCTTTATTCGTAATATTAAAACCCCGAGTTTCTGACATGCTTAGGACCCTCATTCGAGAAATTTCTTTGCAATTCTTGTGACTTTTTATTTCCCTTTTTATATGGGAAATATAGGTATTTTCATAGTACTACACAGTAATTTAGAATTCCTTATTTGTATGTTGGCACCCAATGGAATGCCAATTCATCTGTGGATCGAGAACGAAAAAATAACATATTTTATAGAGAAAAAACGTCTACAAGAGGTGCTGTCTTACTTAATTAGATTTTTATTTATTTGTAAAAAAAAAAAAAAAAGAAAGAAAGAAAGAAAGAAAACGATTGCACGGAACTATTTGTAAATAGACCCTTAGAAGATTTGAAAACTGTGAACAGAATAATTTCTCAGGAAAATAACGATAGTACTCTTAATATACAACAGAGTAAGGATATAAGATTTTATTTTATCAAATTCATGTTCGTGTTTGTTAGTTTTTCTTTTTTAAAAAACTTTATTAGATATTATTATGGATTTATTCTAATTTATCCTTTTATGTTTTCTTTTTATTTTTAAACGGAGTAAGTTGAATTTCACAGCATTTTGCTGTTCTTTATGACCACGCTGAGGCAACTGAGGTCGTGACAAATTGGCAAACGTTCAATGTTTGTGTGTGAGTGCGTGCATATGGTCACAGGTGAATTTTCAATTCATGTGCTATTGCTCATCTGCAATAAACAGAGGCTACAGTACGTTACAAATTCATCTGCTACTAAAAAAACAATTAAATATTGAAACAAACTCAAATTTAAGTCTTGTCAGTTGTTTAAGAAAATGCAGTTTCTGTTGGAGCCACTATTCCACACGTCCTTGTTATCCAAATAGATTTAACGAAGAGAAAGTTGCACATATCGTGAAATATGCGACGATATTGCTTCAAAGATTTATGAAAGATTTCTACCTTAGAAACAGTTGTCAGCTCCCATACAGAAGGAATTAAACTCAGCATCTTATATATTTTCGTTATATCCTCACCTTCTGCTAATTGCTGTGTCGTTGCAGGCCACCAGGAGTGGTTTTGTGTTTTATAACAGAACGTGCGTGTAATAAAGGAAGACAGAAAGAAGTAATGACTACTTTATTGCACCAAAGATTTCTTTAGAAGTGCCATAATTGTACTCTTCATCATTCTGCTCTTCGTCTATTTATAAAATAAATTAGCAAAATTACATCCATCACAATGTCCACAAGAAAGCCATTACGCTCTCTTTGTGGGAATCTCTTGTGGAAATCTCTTTTATGTTAAAGTGATACTGATGAGGATCCAGTACCTATTAACAAAAATGATTCTTTAAAAGGAAAAGAAAATATGATATAGATATTAATGATAATTATGAAGATAATAATCTACAATATTAGTAAACGAAAACTCAACCAAGGAAGCGCCTGTACAATAAATTAGAAAATAACAATAATAATTTATGTTACCAATTTCTTATCTGAGATGTTGATCGCGTGCTTCTTCAATTAAGTTCAAAGATGAAATTTCTCATTCAAAAGAACTTTTAAACTGGAAAAAAGTGACGCTATGTATGAGTTAATTCCAGCACTGTTGTCATATTTCTAATTATCTCCGTACTTCGTACAGGAACCTTATAACATGTGATCTAAAAGCAAACAAAATGAAATATGTTGGAAATTACAGTAGTCAGAAAACTTTATGGCAACGATTTTTTAGTTAACTACCGATATTTTTCTTAATAACGATTTGTACTTAATTTTAAAAAAAATGGAAACGTATTTACTTATTACCGATGCAGTAGTGTGGCAAAGTTTTGTTACTTCACCACAATGCTAGATTTTTTGGAGTTCAATTCTTGCACCGCGCAGAAAACTTTTCTAGATTATTTTCCCGTCATTTTACGAGTTAATAGAGCTTTGTTGCGATCAAGTAGCTTTCTTTTTCTCTCTAAAATAAGGCAGAGTGTATCCCTACATCTCAGTAAAATCGATCGAAGATCTCACACTAGTTCAGTAACAATACATAGTGTTTGCCTTTAGGATCACCAGATGGTGTTCGTACTTGTTTGCTGCACTCTCTCCCTGAAATCTTGAAAATCGTCGGTAATCATGAACTCAGCTATCGGTGAAGGCAAAAGGAACTATCCAGTTCCAGAAAGTTAGGGTTTAAAAGAGTTCTGCGTAATTAATTTGGAAAAAAAAGACGCTGGTGGGTTTACTTATTTACAGATGAGATGATTATTGATGATGAGTTGATGAGATGATTATTGAATTTGCTTTTGCTCAGGTAAATTTCTCCTTTGGCAAAAAATATTTTGTGTTAACTGTAGTATTTCTTTGACAGTGATATCATCTCACTCTCAAAATCGCAACGACTAAGGCACGTTGGCAAATGTATATTTTAAGTAGTACATGCTTTTCCTTAACAGGGGTAAGGACGCTGTCCTACTTATTGGACGATAGTGGACTATAGTGAAAGAGTACCATATTTGGTGTTGGCAATAGTTTATCTGTACTATATAACTTATTCATCTATGACATTAATTGAGCCACAAAGTGTTGGCTCTTTTATGAATTAAATTTTCATTAAAAAAAACTTTTAATATTTCGAAGAATTTACTAGCTAGCTGCTAATTCGGATTCAAACTGATAGTAATTCCATATGAGATGAAATTTAGTGACTTATTTTTATCTTTACACCATCAAAAGATACTTAACTAAGCTTATCATTAGACTCGAACTGGCTGAGCGAGAGATAATCTGGAAAAAAAAAAAAACTCCGATTTCTAAACCAGACATGGAACCTTTTGCAAGCCATTTCTATCTTCCATTAATAGAATGATGATGGGGAAACAAGCAACAAAATTTTCCATCTAGCGATGTTCGCAGACACTCACGATTAGTAAGAGTAATCATGCAATAACAAGTTTGCGCGTCTGGCCAGCAAAAGATACAAACAAACATTTTCTCTCTATACTACATCATTGCTAAATGGTATTTCTTGCAGGACAGAGAATAGAAACTTGCTTAGGGCTGAAAGAAAAGCACGTGAAAAAGAAATTAAAATTTTGAGCTACGATAACAAAAACCGCAAAACCATCAACACCTCTTACCAAAGTGCATTTGTTTTACTTTTTCTTTCTTTTCTTTCCTTTATACTTTGAAGACCTTTCGAGCTGTAATCAAGAGGTCAACATCATTGTGAATCCTCACATAATTAAATAGCATTCCCTCCTTCAATGAAGACACTTCTGTTATGTTTACGTTTATAATTGTAATTCAATGATAAACGTTTTATAATAAAATCAATCAACCCCCTACTCCAGTGGATCCAATAAGTACAGTCAAGTAAAGAGCCCTGAAGTAGACAACGTTTCCAATAGCAAACATTTCGAGATAATTCTCGAAAAATCTTTATTGTTCGAGTATCAATTTTATCTGTATTTTTGTTTTAATATTTCATTTGTTTTTAACAACAAAACGCGGTATTTGTATGTCTGCCCCAATCGGCGTTGGCTCATTAAACAGACATTTTATTTGATTCCTTTTATACGCTTTACTTTGTGACGTACGTTGTCACTTTCATCGCTCTGATGTGACGTATCAATTGCATCTTTCTGCTCGTGGCGCTTCAGTTTTTTCACAGCGTTAAAAAGTGAATGTTTGCTATTGCAAAGATGGATTCTATTTTGGAAATTATTCGTTCTTTAAAATTCAGTTTGTTGTTATTTTTCGTGAATGGTATCCAAACCCTTATATGTATATAAATATATATATATATATATATATATATATATATATATATTTATTTATATATATATATATATATATAAAAATGAAAAGAAAAAGTGAAAAGAAAAACGAAGTGATCTAAGGAGAAATACGATTCCGATCAAACTACGGAGACACCTTTGTTGTGGCTGGCAGTAAAAAAAGCAGAACTTTCAGGGAGTGAGCTCTCTTTCATAACTCACTGATCCACACAGACTGTGTGACCTTCCCCTTGCTTTCCCAAAGAGATAAAAGCTATTTTTAGTGGAAACTAACGTAAGTCAGTGATACAGAAAGCAATTATTGTGGCCTTTATCCAGTCGAGCTTGATATCAAACGGTGAGCAGTCTCTGATCCTGCAGCTGCAGCTGAGATAAACGTGGTTTTATTTCTGCTTATGAAAACTACCCTTAGAAAAAGATCGTGGAAAGTTCACCGCATTCACACGAAAGGAATGGCGAATGTGCTATTGAATGAAACGGGAAAAAAAGCTATTGGAACAGATGGACCAACATCGGATTTAAAAAAAAGGACATTATTTTCAAGGATCCATTTTATGGATTCTTAAGGAACTGTTCATATTTTTCCTTTCATTTGTTGTTGTTGAAATACGAGTACACTACTGGACATTTTTATTTATTTTATTATCTTTTAAATCAGCCGACATTCAGCATAAAAATAAACTTCTTCAAGTAAACTAGGTTGCGTGCGCAATTTTTTAAAACGAGTGATAGAAACAGCCAATAAAAAATATCTCCTTTGTTGTACGTTTGAATACCAGCACGGTTACCATGGTGAAGTTGTTTGATTGATGACGTTGGATAACAGATATGTAAAAACGGTAAAATTTTCTTCGAAAGATAAATATGTGAAATATTGAAAAACGATCAAATATCGCTTTACAGCAATACCATTCTAAGGTGTGTTATGCAGATTGGAATGGGTGGAATGGTTTACACTAGGTATCTAGCGATCTGCCGGCCGCATCAAGCTAAACATTGCTTTAGCTAGAACAGTGCAATTTCTAACAGGTGCACCACTAGGAATAAATCAATTGCATTATCATATATCAGGAAACTTTGTTAAAGATGAGGCTGATTTCCAGTTTTCTTTCTTCTGAAGATACAAATCAAATAGGCGAAAGTACCAATTCGTTGCGCTAGAGTGAAGGTGTCCTGATTCGTATCGTCGTTTTCTGTTGCATCTAAGGAATGACGAGGCGGAACTGAGGTGTGACCGACGCACTAGAAGAGCAATCCATCACAACAGTCTCAGGAGCTGACATTGAAAGACTTTTTCTGCAAGCCTACAATAGAAATATATTTAATTTTCTGAAAAAGAAATGAGTAAAATGCACTCGCTTCCCAACTTCTCATTTATAGTGTATATAGTGTATATGGTACACTATAAATGAGTGTACCATATACAAAGGTCTGATTTTAACACGCAAAGTTCGCACACAAAGTTCGATGATTTATGCCTTTTCTGAGGCATTGAGATTTTTCAGGTGAAGAGAAACGAGGTTAATGAGAAATTCTTTAGTTGAGAAAAAAATAATAAACACAATACAAAATATTAAAAGAAAAGTTCTTAAAGTTCTTAAAAGAACTGGGCGATGGACTGAGTCCGTGACTCTTTATCCCGTCATCTGAATGAAGAAAATCTGTGTGGATGGAGTGTTATTGAGCTAAAAAGCTCTAGTCATGGCTGGGTAACGGCAATTGCCGAGCCTCAGTTAAAACTTCATTTGCTACGGCATTGCCATTGTTACCCTGGAAGTCCTCTAAGCATCAAGAAAAAATTGTTATTAATTATAACATTTTGATATGAAGTCTTTAGAGGTGTCTAAATACATTTTTAGGATTATAGTATATATTTTAAAATAATTATTTACTAAATATTTATGAATATGTATTTAAATATATTTTTATACTTTAATATAATTTATCTTAGCATTTTTTCTTTAAATCGATAAATATTTGTTAGAACTAAACTAAGTCTTAGTATCCAACCATCTGCAATTACTAAGTTTTATAGCCCTGTTCACGTCTGCTATTTAGCACGTGAAGTATCAGTGGAGAAGTTGTAACAACGATTTTTACTACTAACATACTGTCCATAAACATGCCTTAAGTGTTCCACTTAAAAACTAAAGCATCGTAATAAAACAAGATTTTATTTGAACATAATTATCCTTCTATTATACGATGAAATTGGTTTTATAATAAAGCTGTTAAAGGCTAAGACCTAACATCTTCAGAAAAAAAAAAAAAAATGCTTATCAGATATAGTGAACGATCTCATAAAATGAATTAATCATTCGTCACTTCCGGTTCAATCAAAAAACCGGAAGTCGCATTCTGTCTCCATTCTAATCCAAATATTCACAGCTGCAAACATGACTTCTGCCTCCGAAGTTGGATATGCAGAAAGTAATCTATGATGAGGCATGAACGGAACATAAAAGTTGAGCCATTTTACCTTAAGAAATAATAAGATCTTTAAAATGCTGAATTTATTATTCTTACGAACAATAGAAAGTTTAAAAAATATGCATTACTATTAGTTTATAAACATAACACATGATGGCGCTGTAGATACAAAATACCTCAGAACACTTGAGTTACTCTGGTTTTATAGCTCGTAATTACTGTCGCCTTAGTAAAAAGAAATTAAATTACTTTAAATTTTCTTGGAAGTAAAAAATTAAACATGGATGCTGTATGAATAAATGGCCAGTATTCTCCTAAATAAAAAGAAATGTCAAGCTGAAAATTTTCAAAACAGGTCATATTACGACCTTGCAATTACCGCAGTCAAGAGCTCTCCCAATGCTCTATTTTTTCCCAATGACCGTAGGAGACTCGTTTATCTTGAATGAATATTTCTTAGAATGTTTTTATAAATAACTCTAACTCATGGTAGTAATTATATTACCCTCTCATTTGACACTAGTGCCACCTAACGAGTAAATTTAATTGCCATTATGATAGCTTATGAACACGTTGCATAATATGATAATTTAATATATTCAATATATTATTTTATTCAATTTAATTATATTAAAATTAAAAATTTATTCTAATAGTTTAATTCCCGTTTGTGATGTGAGAGAAATCCTGTTATCAGTTGGACAGCTACGGTTGCTACCTTGGTGCTGTTTAGTAGTCGAATCTCATTAAGGATCGAGATTCAGATGAGCGGTTTTCTCATACGTCTCATCTGCAGGAGTTAAAACCTTCAGCAACATATTAGAAAGTGGATTATTTACGAATGACTTAATTTCTTCAACCGAAGACTCAATTAACTCGAAGCAAGGCAGGATTGTAAGATTCGGCGATATTTATTGTTAAGTGAAGATCTTGTTTTTGTTTGAAATACTTATGTGATTAAGAATTAATATTTATTGGAAACACTGGACGCATCGGAGAGATCCTCTCCCTACATTTCCAGATTACCTCGTTCTAATTTTATTGTTTTTACCGTAAGAATCTCCTCCATGCCGTTTCCTTCAGAGGCTCATCGTGGGAAGTATTTGAAATGTCGTACTTCGCTTCATACTTTCGCTAGCATTCACTGATTTTCTGTAATGGAAGATCTTACTTGGTAGAGGAGGGAAATGTTTCCTAAATCATAAATTTATTTCGTGTAATGAGGATTTTAGATTTTTTTGTTTCCGAGTCTTCGTGTCGATTATGAATAACTACTATCACTTGATTTTATCTTTTCCACGTAATATAGGGTTAAGATATTTTCGCCCAAACGCGGAGTAATCTTTGGCTTAATACTGCAAATTCTGTATCCGATCTCTTGTTTAGTTCTTCGTTTAATAACGTATCGACTAATCTCATTATGCGTTTTCGTTTTATGGCAGCCGAATATCTGTTTTGTTTATGGGTTGTTCGAGAGCATAGTAATAAGACTTCGAAAAATGTTCATCGAACAACAGTTCACCGAAACAAAACAATTCCTCCAATGGAAATTCACAGACAAAGGAATGAATGTAAAGGTAATTTAACAAAATTACAAATCATCTCATGAAAAATTCACCGAAAAATGAAGTGAAAGCCAGTTTCATCCAAATCAGGTCAAATCGATCTCTGCTTCACAAACTTATTGTGAAAATATTTGCTATCATTACAAGAAATATATTATTACGGCTCTAGTGTCCGAACGTCCGCGAGGTTAACGTAGTGGCTGTGCGCTTTGCAACCATATGCCTGGGGAAGGAGTGTCTTAGGTTCGATTCTCGTCGGAGACGTGAGCAACTCAAGGATCTTCCTCAGCTATAGCCAAGTTAGCAGGTCTTGGGCGAGGGCAGCAGGGTTTTTCCCCCAGTTTAGCTGGGGGTTTTCATCCCAGAAGCAGGCAAACCAACTCCGTGAACACACACACACACACACGGACTACAGTCATGAATGCCTCCTCCATTAGGGATGCAGCAGAGGAGTGGCGTGCCAGCTGCATTATTTCGCCGTGCCTCCTCATTAGGAGGAGACCCAACCAGTCTGAATCATATGGAAGGGAGAGATAGATAGTGTCCTAAGAATGGCTGATACGTTTTATATAAAATGTACGAATATGAATCACCATCTACGGTATATGAATGCAGATGTACACTTACAGGATAAAGTTACCAAATGCAACAAAATAATTATTAAAAGGCACGATGGCTACCTGTTTATGTTGTCTTTATTTCTTAGGAATGTTTATTTGTTTATCTGGAATTTTATTCGATGAATTGTTTTTCGAATAATTTTCATGGAACTCATCAGGGCAATGTCACCGATATCAAAACTAGCTACGCACGCAGCTGCTGCAAAGCAGACTTCTGTTTTTCTTGCAAACAGATTGAAATGTTTATATTTAGATATTTTAAGTTCTGTTTTAAATTTGGTTAAAGAGTCGATTTCTACATGTATTTGTAATCTCGACTATCAATTAAGAGCGCTAAGAGTAGCACGCATTGTTGAAATGTTGGGGGGAATCTTGTTACCATAGCAACCCAACACGCTTTAGATGGTGTTTAAATTAATAATGTAGCCAGATAGATGAAGTCGCTAATGAACAACTGTGGCGGGAAGAGTGCCTGCGAAAACCTTTCATTCCCATTCTGTTTCTCTGTTTGTGCATTCATGCCGCTAAACAGAATGTTTAAGCATGTTTGTGGCCGTCCTGATGTTACATTACTCATCACAATAAACAATTACAACGTATACGGATATACAGTGAGTAGTGTAACTTACTATATATCCGTACTTGCAATTTCTCTTAGATAATATTAGACATATATATAGGAAGGAGTGCAACTTCAACAGAATTCGGAAACAAGTTGTCAATACTCTATTCTAGCACAGTAACCGCACTTTGATTGCTGGCAGTTAAACTACTTACTGTATATCCGTAATTGTAATTGTTTATTGTGATGAGTACTGTAACATTAGGACGGCTACAAACATGCTTAGCGGCACGAATGCACAAACAGAGAAACAGAATGGGAATCAAAGGTTTTTGCAGGCATTCTTCACACCGATTGTTCATTAGCGACTTAATCTATTTATAAATCGCTAACTAAAAGGCAAGGAGATGTTATGAAAGGAGAATTGAAATAATAATCCAGATTTTCTACATTTGGGGCAAAATAACTGTTTGCATGAATTAAAGAGCGGATGGCGGGACATCTTTGAAATTTCAAACATCTAAACGAATGCCCTCTAGCGTGATAAAATATAACTTCAGGAGAATATTTGAAAGAAAACTGATAACATATGAAACAGGTGTAAACAATTATTTTTGTTGGTATTGAAACACCAGAAATTGGCGATCTATTACAGTAGTTAAATGAGTTTAAGGTTGGGAAGAAATTTAAATGTATTAATTTCATTCATCTTGAATATTGTAGGTTTATGCTTTGAAGAAATATAGAAGAATTTATCTACATTAGTAAAATAAATAAAGCCTACTGTCGAAATATGTTTTGTTAAGTTACAGACCTGTTGAGTTTCGTGAATCAATGACGTAGTCACAGCAGAGCGATGCATTTATTTTGGAAGGCTTGACAGTATTTCAAACACGCTATTGAATCATGCTAAACAGCTTTTTGTTGTCATTCCGCCAAATTGCCGATACGGATCGGGGCATTTCTTTTGAAAAATATGACGTGGCCACCTCCCCCCCCCTCTCTCTCCCTCTCCCTTATTGGCCGAAATGCTGTTTCTAACTGGTCGACGGACAACAAAGGTTCGGCTTATTCTTCCCATGTAAAGAGCTTCTGTAGTAACAGCAGCATCTTCCGGCAAGTTATTCCTGAAGATGAGCAAAAAAAAACCGGAAATAGTGTACTTTGTAGAGTGCTAGACTGACACTTTAAATAGAGAGAACGTCGTTCACATTTCCGTGCTGTTTCTCCACCGAATCAGCGACGTCAAGCATTCTTCTGCATCGAGACCTAACGGCAGAAACGACGATTGACAGAACGCTAGCGCAACGAGCATATTTGGGAGACACAACCGACGCAAGAGGCGCGATGGAATGACACAATTTCAATGTGGGTGTTCACACGAAACAGGCGGAGTGACTCGACCCTGTCCATATAAAAGTTGCACGACATTTCCGAGCATGCAGAAGGAGGAAAAAATGGGAAGAAAAATAAAAAAGAAAAAAAAATTCATTTTGATAAAAGTCCGACTCTTATCCTCGCCATTTCCGAATATTCGAAGGAAAATGCCTCAAGCACGCGAAGATGAAGTCAGCTGAAAATGTTTTGATATTCGTTTCAGAAACAGCACTAACAACCCCTCTCTCTCTCTCTCTCTCTCTCTCTCTCTCTTAGAGTTTATCTAACCTGGACTAGGATCAGGAAACAGGAGCTATCTGCTGTATCTCATCTTTTTTCTAACACGCAAAAAGGAAATTCTTAAATCGTGTCTTCAGATCTACATCTCCATTTATAATACATATGCATGTAGTGTATTATTCATACTCTGCTTGGAAAGATGTCAAAGGGAAGGAACGCTGTGAGAAACACACAGACATGGTGTGATAACTGCACCAATCTTACAAGGCAATCCTTCCATAAGCGTACGATAGTGATCAATGAGAATTCTGGACAATTCTTTCTGTAGGCATGTAACGAGGTACTGGGTTGTTCTGTGGTGAAGGTCCTTTGCCTTCACTCTACGCTTCAGTTCATCTCACAGATGTTTAATAAGGGCTCTGTGAAGGCAAGTAAAGTTTGTGATGTTTATGTCCACAAACCACGTACATACAGCAGAAGCAACAGCCTTATAACATGGTGCATTATCTTGCTGGAAGAGCCAATGGGCAGTTCTGTAGAAAGGCATAAACATAAATCATGTCACATATACTTCCTCTTCTTGCCATTTCTGCAGTGGAGTGAAGATTATCAACTTAACTTTAATGCTACTGATACGTACGCCTGTCTTATTACGTGGAATAAATACCTGAATTATTACGTACACCCCAAGATGGCGCTGTATGTGTGTACATATAGTATTAAGTAATGAAAACAGTTGGTTGTTCATCTGGAGTAGAGGGCTCTCCTTGGTGGTCTCACGTAATTATAATAATAATAGCTCAGTCGTTTATACGGACTGAGCTACGGAGGCTCACTCTGAATCACTAGGAATTTCAATCCATGGAACGTACAAGTTTCTATGATTGCCCAACCGTCGAACGCTATGCCCATTATATTCGATTTAAGTCTTAAACCAATAATTAAAAAAAATGCGATTTTAGTTATTTCGGCTGAGTTTCCTTATTCTTTTACGATGTTTGGAATTATTATAGAATGCATTTCTGGAATTAGCCGACTAGACCTTCATTTATCTCTGTTCGTGTAGTAGATTCTGGAATTTAGCTTTGATTCTGATGCTTACTTCGTCTTAGAAGATTAATTGATCTACTTAAGCTTGCCAGTTTTATTCCGAATGTGTATAACTCAGTTTCCCTTTGGGAACTAGAGGAGTGTGTGACATGACCGTAAAGTTCAATATAATTATTCCGGTTTTGTGACCACATGAAATAAATTATAGAACTAAATGAAAGAAAAAACAGATTATCGTTCTCCATCTATATAAAACCAACAAACACAGGAAGATTTCTGCACGCTACTTCATATTACCACCCCAAGCAAAAATAGGCCTAATAAAAACCTTAAGGGATAAAGCATACAACATCCACAGTACAGAAGAAAAACGGAAAGAAGAAATACAATACTTAACACAGATCCTACAACTGAATGGTTTCACTATTAAGTTAATTAAGAAAATTCCCAATACAGCACCTACAAGAAACGTAAATAAACAGGATTTCTGGAACGCAGTCACCCTTCCTTATATCAAGAATGTAACAGATAAATTAGCCAAACTTCTTTACAAACACGACATAAAAGTGACTTTCCTGCCACTTGAAAAAATATCAAGAGATCTTCATCATCCGAAACCTTCACACCACCCATTGAAAAAACCAGGGGTTTATAATATTCACTGTTCCTGTGGTATCTGTTATGTGGGCCAGACTGGGAGATCGGGAGAAATTCGCATGAGCGAACATCAAAAGGACGTACAAAATAAAAGAGAACATAAATCGGGATTGACATTTCACACAACCTCTACCGGTCATAATGTGCTCTGAGATAGAACAAACATGTCCTATATAGATAAGAATTGTTTCACAAGAAAATTCAAAAGCAAATATGATTAAAATTCCTATGCAATGCAACAAAAATCAAGGTTTGATTTTAAATCAAGTTTGATCATCGTTTATTAAAAATTTACCAATTTCAGACCTCAGACAGAGTGAGCGTGAACCACAGAAGCGCGACAACAAATAGCATTGTCTCCAGCTAACACACATTAACATTTGTATAGAACTGTCATTCGGTTTTTTTAACGAACTGTTTTGATGTTCACAATACCAACAAATGAACTAGTTTTCGTAATTTCTAGTAGTTTGGACTTTAAACTTTTAGTTTTCTTTACCCCTGAAGATGTTAGTCTGACGACTAACGAAACTTGTCGGTTGTTGTTTTAAGTACTTCTTTAGTTTTAAAAACAGTTTTCTTTAATAAACATGTGGTCACTAAACCGGAATAATTATATCGAACTTGTTAACCACAGAAATCTCCGCAGGAATTTTTTTTATATAGTCCTTAAAAGGACTGGTTTAAAGTAACGAAGCAAGAATGCTTTTCATCTTCCCCGTTATCTGTAGAGAACAGTGTAGGAATAAGGTGTTATTGAGCTATTAAAGCTCTGATCATGGCGCAGGAATGACCGTAAAATACTTAATCGTAGTGTTACGATTTAGAATATATAAAGGTATATTAAATTTCTTTTGAGAAAAAAAAAATATTTTATTTATTTATTTTTTTAATTTTAAATATAAATCATAGCTAGCTACAATTTTATTTCTAATAAATATTAATAAATCTTATTAATATTTATTATCTTATTGCGATGAATGTTATTATAGATTTTCACCTAAGTCACTACTGACGATCTGACGATACATCTCTCTCCCTCTCTCTCTTCAAAGAGTAAAACGGAACCAGTGTTCACCGACTTCTTCACCGTATCTCTGGTTCGAGACTATACATTTCCTTTTCGCTGAGACCAACTGAACGTCCCCCTTCAACACAAATCAAAAATCTCTTGCAAAATAACAAGTTAGCGTTACTATTTGCTGTTTCGGAATAATAAGACTTCATTAGTTTGTACAGAACAGAACTTGACATACTTCATGCACGGAATTTTTCGCAAGTAAACGCGTTGAGTGATCATGGATTGCCCGGATATTGTATCGTCCGTCCACGTTCTGTTGAGGTTAAATGAAACGGCAAATAGTAACACTCGTCAAGATAGTACGGAACAAAGGCATTTCGTTGTGAATGCAAGTCTAGATAGCATGCGAATTAAATGCTTTATTAAACTACGTGTCAGTTCGCCTTCTGCCTTCGTCTGTTTATTTTCATAAATTATTACTTGAGGAACTAAGGTGTAGAGAATCTTACAGAGAATTTCATCGCTTCCTTGGTTTTATAGGAAAATCGATGAAATTGTCAGAGACAGAGACATTCTGTTTTTAGGACTGTATACTGTAAATTGCATATTTGGGCTTAACGCATGCTTAAATTCAGCTTTCCTATTTCTCTTTCTACGCGTGGCTATTCCATTTGCAGATCACTTGAACTGCATCTTATAAAATATGCTCTCTCCATCCCAATGTAGGCTGGGGAGCACAAAAAGTCTTCTAGATCATACAGAGATGGCGACGTTAAGGACACAGAAAAAAAATTTGAAACCTCTACAGATGAGCCCAACAAAGCAGAGGAAATGTGTCTGTATGACAAAACACATGGCATCGTTTACATTTACAAACAAACAAACACACAAAAAAAATCAAATTAATATTTTTTTCTAATCTCTAACAAGAAAACCGAAAAGGATGTTTTGGTTTTAATTGTTTAACGACGCAATGATATAGTTTTCAACTTTTCAAATGAAATTTGGATCGAAAAAATAAATCAAATTAGCATTTACTATCATTTATATGTATATTTATTCATTAATCAATAAAAAAGTAAAATACAACGCTACCAAAGAAAAAAAAAAAAGTTCTTATAAGAATAAGAACTGGGCGATGGACTGAGTCCTTGACTCTTTATCCCGTCATCTGAATGAAGTAAATCTGTGTGGATGGAGCGTTAATGAGCTAAAAAGCTCTAGTCATGGCTGGGTAACGGCAATAGCCGGACCTCAGTTAAAACTTCATTGGCTACAGCATTGCCATTTGTTACCCTGGAAGTCCTAAAAAGGACTTTTATCATTCATCTACCTCCAGACCGTATTTTTCGCTATCAAAGAAACATTCTCCTGTTATTTATTGTAATATATTTATATGAAACAAGTAAAGGTGTATGAATATTTTTAAAAGTTTTTTTTTTTTTTCAGATTCTCACTGAAATTTATTATAATTGATTATTTCTAAAAATGTATTTTATAAACTAGAGTATTAACGATATACTTCGTTTTCACGCTCCAGACCAAAAACTTATTTAAAAAAAAACAACAGGCATTGATAAACATAAATACGGATTTACAGCACTTGTGTTTTCAATGTTACACAATTGTTACTGTATTGCAGTTATGAAAATGCATTTCTATTAAATATATGAATACATAGTTTCTGCACGAAACTTTTATAGTTTCCGTATTCGGCTTTGAATGATGTTGGATTAAATATCCACTTAATTTAGATAATTTTGCATCGCCGAAGTGAAGCCTTTTTGGCTCTTTATTGTAGTAATACTTTACGCACTGACCGAAAGTTTGCTTACGAAAAATACTCCTCTCCAACACTTCGAGCTCCTTACACAGAGGGTTTTTGCTCTCTAGGTTTCTGCCTAGTCCGACTTCCGGTGATGAAAACACTGGAGAAGATAGTGGGATATAATTGCTGTTGCTGAAATACACTAACCAGGAGAAGGTGTAGAGAATCTAAAGAATATAAAAGACTATTTCGCAAGAGAACAACATATTAAATGCACAGAGAGGGAGATGCAATATTAAACAATAATGACTTACAAAACTCCATATTAACCAGAGAATCCCATGTTCTAAGATCGATAAGTATTAGACTGAAGGGAAAAGATTTTTTTTTATTAGAATTTATCACGTTTATGCACCAAATCAATCGAATGAAGACGAATAATTAAACCCTTTCTACAAGCATCTACCAGATCGTTTTGTCAAAATGGGCATCCTAATGGTAATGGGAGACTTCAATGCCAGGAATGGGAGACTTCAATGCCAGGAATGGGAGATTTGCACCAGTCATGAATGATCTAGTGGGTACATTTCGAGAGAAACGAATGAGAGAAAGACTAATAAAGTTCAGTAAACATAACAGAATATTCATCGCAAACACCATGTGTTCTCATAAACCATGCCGTAAATACGCACAGTCATCTCCAAATAGAATGATTAAAATTCTATTGAATACATTCTGATCAAATCTAACGGGAAATCCTCAATCTAAAATGTAAGGACATTAATTAAACCAGATTTTAATTCTGATCGTGAACTACTAGCTGTAAAAATAAAGTTGAAATTTGAAAACAGCAAAGAGGTAACCTTTCACAGAGCTGACCTTTCAGAGTGTAGAAAATACATGGAACCAGGTCAGAGCAGTTATGGTTAATGCAAGAAAAACGTTTGACATAACAATTAGAATAAATAGCGATTGGATAGGAATCGAAAATTTGGAAACTTTAAAAGGACAAAAGAGCTTCAAAAATCACTTTGAATGGAGAAAATGAAGACTAACCAACATTATGAAGGAGTGAAAGGAAAATTTGAAAGAATTTCGTTCTATATGTTTAGATTTTTATGTATTACTTTCAAGGCCTTAACATTCCTATTACCCAATTTAAGATTCCCAAATAAATCATATTTATTAACTACCTAATTTTGCATCATCAGCAAACAATTGCATATTTCCATTCTTATCATTTCTTATATAATATACCTACAAATTAAAGAATAGAGGTCCAGCGCAGAGCCTTGCGGTAAACTGATAGTATCTCCTGGGTTCTGCTCCTCTGTATAACACATTTTAGTACATATCAATCAGCCACCCTCGTACGAGCCTCCGCAGCTCAGTCAGAATAGACGAATTCCTTTGGTTGGAAAGACCTGGGTTCTGTTCCCGTCAGTGACGTGAGAAACCATTTTCTGGTCTCTTTCGAAGGAAGGTGAGTTAGCCGGTCTCGAAGGAAGAGGGTTTTTCTCACCATGAAATTCGAGATTTTCATCCCCAGAATAGGCAAACCGGCTTCATGAACACGTGGATTACGGTCATGGATAAAATTGGGGTTGGAGAAAGCAGTGGTAAAATACCCTGTAAACAAATCTCACCAAGAATACTTTAACAAAGTTACCTAGGGTGGGACACAAACGAAAGGAATAAACGACCACCACTCTCGTATTCGTATCAACAGTTTCATATCTATCCCCATTTGTTCTAATTGGCGTAGCAAAGTTTTATGTGAAATCCTGTCAAATACCTTTACAAAAACCGACAGCATCACCGTGAAGCCAATCACAGCTGTCATCACTCTCTTATAAAAAGATTGTAAATTAGTAACTGCTGATCTTCCATTCACAAAGCATGTCATCTGTCCATAGATTATCATATTCTTACCATTTCTGAATTCTGTCTTTGACCAGTTTTTAAAATACTTTTCCTCTATTTCTGATATACTGCTGTAATCATCACTGTCCATCCCCTATCCTAACTTTTCTATTCTCCTTGAAAATACACTAAACCTCTCACATTCTATTCCTGAACCTTCATCATCTTCTGTCAACCAAATCTCGCTTAATGTATATAATTTTGGCGAGGTTGCCCTAACCAGTCCCAAAACGTCTTCTCTTTTATTTCTGATACTTCTAACATTAGTACAGAGAAACTGTAAATACCACTTAGGCTTCCAACCACCCTCTATTGAATATTCTCCAAACGTTTGGTCATTCTCGCACTTATTCTCTTCATAGGTACCTACGCGTGCGATAGAAATCAGGTGGAATTTGTCTTCATTCTTCCTGCAAACCACACTGAGTTCAGTGACAGATCGAGGATGTGCTGCACTGAACCTCAATCGCCGCTTCATTTCGTCCCAAGGTATTCGATGAGGATGAGGTCAGAAATCTGCGCAGGGTAGTCGTTTAATGCTCATCTCTTCATACCATTCCATAACAGCTGCAGATTTGTAGCATGGGACATTGTCGTTTTGATAGTAATACGGGTCTGTTCCATAAAAACTCCACAGGGTAGTCAGCACCTGATTATCCAGAATATCGAGGTACTGAGCTGCCTGCACAGAACCACGGGCAACGACCATTGGTCCCACTCCAAACTAGCTGAATACATCCCACACACCATTACTCCCCCCATTACTAAACCTTACTGTGGGTATAACACACTGTGGTAAAAAGCGTTCACCAGGCTCTCTACACCCATACCAACACTTCGCCATCAAACTAGAAAAAAAAGTGACTTTGAATCAATGCTCCAGAGTGCCGTTTTCCACTGTTCAATTGTCCAGCTCACACGCTGTTTACACCAGGGCAGATGAGACGCTTTGTTCGTTGTTGGGACGTTCGGCTTGTGTGCCGCTGCTCCTCGGGGAAACCCAGTAAACGGAGTTCTTTTCGTACAGTATTACTGATCAGCTGGCGCTTTGGAACTCATCACGGATCGTCGGTGCCAATTGTAACCGGTTTTTGCGTACTACCCCTTTTAAAACCTTCCTGTTTTTGCCAGTCATTTACGGCGGCTGCCCTGGGTGTTTTCCTTCACTAGAGATGCCAGAACGTCTCCATTTGTTGATAACATCGACAGCCTTTAATTTTGGATGCTGCAGTTGAGCGGCAATGTACGTATGGATATTCCACCAATGTGACAGCGCAGGATGCTCCTCTCTCAAAGTGACTGAGGGCAAGTTGTGTTGCCATACACTCTGTATTCCATTGCTACGATGAAATATGACTTCCAACTATCATTAAATCGGTTTTTATGTTATTAACAATCCTGGAATATTTCATCACTTCAAATAACAGAGGTGTCCGGATAATTATTGGTAGATCCCTCATCCTCCAGAGCCTTCATCTCTTTGCCTTAAATCAGCTCTCTTTCACCAAAACTGGCAAAATTCTCAAGACGTTTAACTTCAGAACTTGTTTCACTACGCTCCCAAAACTTCGTTCAATACTTAGTAAACCTAAAGAGAAACATCTTCGAACTCAGTTTCCAGGAGTGTACAAGATTTTATGTGATTGTGGAAAGCCATACTATGGCCACACTGCTAAATCCATCCTTCTACGTTTGGTAGAACACCGTAGAGATATCTCCTATAACAGGACCAGAGCAAGCGCTCTCTCTAGCCACGTTCTCTTTTCATTTAACTCAGACGTAGGCAACCAACACATTGTAAACTGGACTCAAAGTTCTAACATCCATGTGTGCTATGATGAGCTCGAAAGAAAGATTGTCGAATCTAGAGAAATTTCTCTAGATTCTTCTCATATCAACAACAGCCTAAGTTTCAATTTCACTGAGGCACACGTTGCTCTGTTCAGTATTGGCGCACTCGCGACAGCGCGTAGTATACGTTTGTTCGGAACTCAAGCTCGATTTTCGTTTTCAAACACGCTACTGTCTTTTTGTACTTGTTCTGTTATTACAATTTTAAGTCTCTGTGATTCTTTATATATTTCTTTGATTGCGATACCTTAAGATGTTGATCTATTCAACGAAACTTGTTAACTAGTAGTATCTTTTTAAATATACCATGTCATCTTTTTATCTCTCGGTAACAGTCATTAAAGTTTTTGAATAATATTCCAACCGAGTAAAAATGAATTCAGAAGAAAAAAGAAAGAAAAAAAAAAATATATATATATATATATTTAATTATGGACTTCTACTCGGTTGTTGTGATACATTTTTAAAAAATATAGATTTAATGACTTAAAAACGAAGGTAACTTATAAAATTTTTATGAGAATAATACAACTAGTTTCGGTTTATAACAGCCTTCATCAGGTATTCGTTAAAGGAAGAGAATAGTAATAAACATTGAAGCATCTAGAAAACTTAAAATTACAGGTAAAAATTGCAACACATAATTGAAACAAAAAACGTTTTTGAAACAGTTCTGAAGTTAAACTTCTTGAGAATTTTTGCCAGTTTTGGTGAAAGAGAGCTGATGTAAGGCAAAGAGATGAAGGCTCTGGGGGAAGAGGGATCTACCAATAATTATCCGGACACCCCTGTTATTGGAAGTCATGGAATATTCCAGATTTGTTACAACTGATAAATCCATCCTTCTACGTTTGGAAGAACACCGTAGAGATATCTCGTATAACAGGACTAGAGCCAGCGCTCTCTCTAGCCACGTTCTCTTTTCAGTTAACACAGACGAAGGCCGCCAACACATTGTGTTTGTTTAAAATACAAGGTTTTTTGTTTCAATAATCTGTTGCAATTTTTACCTGTAATTTTCAGTTTTTTAGACGCTTCAATGTTTATTACTATTTTCTTCCTTTAATGAATACCTGATGAAGGCTGTTATAAGCTGAAACTAGTTGTATTATTCTCATAAAAAACTTTATAAGTTACCTCGGTTATTTTTAAGTCATTAAATTGAATTTTAGAACAGTTTTGATCGACCGTGAGATGCAGTGATTAATACCCTTGGAGGGTAATGATGGGAATGCTGTAGCCATCGGAGTTCTAACTGAGGCTCGGCTATTGCTGTTACCCTCTTGCCATGATTAGAGCTTTAATAGCTCAATAACACCTTATCCCTACACTGTCCTCTACAGATAACGGGGAAGATGAAAAGCATTCTTGCTTCGCCCCTTTAAGCCAGTCCTTATAAGGAAGTCATTAAATCTATATTTAAAAAAAAAAAAATATATATATATCTATATATGTATATATATAGATATATATATACCCACACACTATGCTAATTTTAAAAAAGATCAGTAATTTAAAAAAGTATGTTAAAGTACTTATTATTCAATAAATAATTAATAACTTAATTTAAGCAATTTAAAGAAAAGTTTTTAATTGTTTATGAAAAATAGTATACAGTTAAACTTTATGCATATAATAATTATATAAAAATTGTTAAACCATGCTTTACTAGTGTGTGTTTTCACACACTAGCAAAGTATATAAACACTTTTATATTATTTTATTATATTTCATGTTATATAAACTCCAGTGTTTTCATTCTGTCTCATAAATATCTTGAATCCTTAGTCCACAGGAACTTGTAGGTTTTCTCTGTTTTTGTTTTCTTGCCGGATATATTAGATTTTTAAAGAATGGAGTCCAGTGGTCAGATATACAGATTGGCGTTGGAGTTTCTTATTACTTCGGATCGATGTTTTCGGCCTTGTTTTCTTCCTTGCTGCAAGAATGCGGTCTCTCAGACCTCTGCTAGTAAAATGAGGATGATTGACAGAAGCCTCTGTTTGTTTTATAGTAATAATAATAATAATAATAATAATAATAATAATAATAATAATAATAATAATAATAATTGGTAAAAGTTCCATTTTGTAAATGGAAAAGGAGCGAATTCATTATCTAGCTAAAGCACATAAAATGTCTGTAAAATGATTGTCTTAAAAATATAATCCTAAAAGTAGTTTATATACTGTGCTAATTTTAAAAAAATCAATAATTTCAAGAAATACATTAAAGTAATTATTATTTAATAAATAATGAATAACTTAATTTAAGTAAATTAAAGAAATTATTCTAAATCTTTATAAAAAGTATTATACAATTTAATTTTATACATATAGTAAGGATATAAAACTTCTAAAAGGTGAGAGAAACTAGTGTGTGAAGAGAGAGTATTTTAGTAGTTGAGTCCTTTTTAGGACTTCCAGGGTAACAAATGGCAATGCTGTAACCAATGAAGTTTTAACTGAGGCTCGGCTATTGCCGTTACCCAGCGATGATTAGAGCTTTTAGCTCAATAACACCCCATCCACACAGATTTTCTTCATTAAGATGACGGGATAAAGAGTCAAGGAATCAGTCCATCGCCCAGTTCTTTTAAGAACTTACTAGTGTGTGTTCTCATAATCATCATGAACATCATCGAGATATTTCGGTCATTATTGGTATGAGAGGTTCTGTTTGGAGTAGGTTTTTGCCTGTCTCTGAGTAGGGCCACATTATAGCTCTGTCTGGTGGTGGGGTGAGCCTGCCAATGCTGATCAGTTCTTCTTGGTGACGGGGTGAGCCTGTCACTGAGTAGAACAACGCTGAGGTGGGCGATTTTTCAGGATCATCTAATTTTTAGAGACGGCTTTACTTAAATATCGTCCATTATGGTAACATTGTCAAATTAAATTGAGGGGAAAGTAGTGGCAAATAACGATATAAAAAAGATTTCTGAAGAGGAGCGAGAGATGCTAACGCCAGCAACTGGTTAAAATTAATATTATGAATATCATTATTTTTTATTATATTAAGACACATTTCCATGTAGTACTTTAGCACCATATAAAACCGTCCGAAGGAAATTGGAAATGATTTTCAGTATGCTTCATCTAAAAGTCTAATACTTGCTGGTCAAGTGCATAATGAAAATCATTTCCAATTTCCTTCGGACGGTTTTATATGGTGCTAAAGTACGAAGCCGTGTTATGATTCCCCACAACATGATATCACCTCCAGAACGTTTGAGTTATGTTTACAAAGAAAACTGGATTTCATTGCGTCTTAGGCCTCCAGCCAAACTCTGCGTACCATCGGTAGAGAACAAGCTGTACCTTGATTCGTCGAACACATTGCTTTTTTCCAGTGTCCAGTCACGGTGTTCCTAATACCACTGTAGATAAACCTTTCGGTTCTGTCTTCGTAGAAATCAGTGGTTTCCGTATTGAGAATGCGACTTGAAGAGGACAGTTCTTATCCTCTTCAATTCCCTGCGCATAGTTCGGTGAGATGTCATTAAATGCTTTGGTAAATTGCTGCGCAGAGGAAGTGCTGTTTGTCAGTACAAGCCTTCTCAGACGAGGGCTTCTCGTTTCTTACAGACTGCCTTAGGACCACAGTTACGCTCCTAGACAAGCAAAGTAGGTAATTTTTCCACTGATTAAACACCCGGGATATCCAATCTTTTGAGACACCAGTGAGCGCTGCTGTTTTCAAAAGTGTGGTTCCAGCCAGACAGACACCCCCACAAAAAGCCCTTTATAGAACTCCGAAAGATCCTTTGTTTTTTCCATTGTGATCAACGCTATGGACGATTATGACCAGCAGTATTCTTAAATAATTGCCTAGAACGACCGGTGACGCACGCGACCAACTTATTTATTTATTCCGTATGATGATACAACGGCCGCGAGCCCCTTTTAGGGGAGGTACGGCACCATCTTAATCCCCCTATTTTTATCAGGGCTTAGGACCGGCATAGCTGATGACTCAGGCCTGACTGTAATTCGTGTGTGTTCACGGGGATGGTTTGGCTGTTCTTTGGTACGAAAAACCAGAGTTTCTGGGTGAAAAACCCCCTATCTCCATATGAGACCGGTTAGCTAACCTTTCGTTGAAAGAGACCAGATAAAAATTCCTAACCTCAGTGACGGAATCGAACCCCGGTCTTTCCGACCAAAGGCCTTCGTCTATACCGACTGGGCCACGGAGGCTCTATGTGACCAAGAGTTTTGCATATACGATGCGTAAGTGACCTTTACGTGCATCTGATTAAAAGTTTCTAATTCAGCGTCTGGTATGTGTATGAAGCATCATTTGAAACGTTTTGAATTGCTGATTAACTGGGATTAGAGTTTGAAGTCAGTAGGTTAAAGAAATACCCGCTTGAGAGAGAGAGAGAGAGATCTTTCGAAGAATGTAGACGCTTTTAATTAATATTTTCTTCCCGTTGGCTTGGCTAAGCACAAATAATTAACGATGTAATGCATTAGAGTTATAAAATTGTATCTTAAAATAACATGTTTTGCCTCCAGCTGAGAGAAGCTGTCCTAATAAGTTTGATTTAGTGGAAGTGTGGCTATCAGAATCACCGAACAGACTGTAAGTTAGTATCTAGTGCAAAACAGACTTTTAGAGTTTAAAATATAAGACTTATTTATAAACTGACCATAGATTTTTAATTCGTACGTATGTTCGTACAACATTGCCCACCAGTTTCGCTAGCAACTGACTAGCTTTCTCAAGGCTTGCACAGTACAAAAAAATTATAAATGCAAAAATGGTTTAAGAATACAAAAAAAAAACATTGCTACCTGTTAGGTAGCTAAGGTAACACGTTCGCGTGACATGTCTGTATGAATTGTGACTTTCTACTTAGTATCATGAACACGCGTTACATGCAAACGAGTAATATGATTATTCGCGTACTGTAGTTCTGTTGAACTGAGAGAATTAATCAGATTTTTCCAAGTATCGTTCAGTATGGCCCCTTCATTTCTGTTTAGGTTGCTGCCTGTTCGTAGCACTACTGCTGCTTCTTTGAATAATACATGTCTGTAATCATCATTTACGTAAAGCATAGAGCTGTTAACCCAGTCTATAGTGTGGTTGGAAGTTGAAAAGTGATGTTCTAAACCGGAGATGATCGTTCTGTTGTGATTTATATCGCCAACATGTTCTATCTGTCTTATTTCCAGGCTTCTCAAAGTTTGTCCAATGTAGGAAAGACCGTAGGAAAGGAGATCTTAGAACCTGTCTGACGCTAGTAGTTTCAAATACAACCCCGATGTTATGGGCTTTTAACAATCTCGCAATTTCGGTGGAAATTGAACCCATAAAGGGAATGACTGCTGCTGAAAGGTGTACTAAATACTATAATTGTATCACATGATTCAATTTGCTATAAACAATTTTATTCCACATTAATCTGCTATTTTTTTTAATCTCTACACTTAGACGATCACTGTTACATGGTGCAACACTGGCAGTGATTGTAGTTGGCACCCAGAGAACAGAGAACGGCAGACATCTATCATCTCGTGATCACCCACCCTAACACTATATGGTATTGTCAGAAACAACGTGGGTGTTCCAAGGACGAGTTTCTTGAGTCGTAATATTAAAACCTCGCGTTTCTGAAGGGGAGAAACATACATTCTGAAATATGCTTACATGCTTAGGACCCTCATTTGAGAAATTTCTTTGCAATTCTGGCGACTTTTTACTTCCCTTTTTATACATGAGTATTATCACAATTCTACACAATCATTTAGAATTCGTTATTCGTATGTTGGCATCCAATTCCAATTCAGCTCTGGATCAAGAGCGAAAACAGAATCTATTTTATAGGGAAAAAACATCCACAGGAGGCGCTGTCTTACTTAATTAGATTATTTATTTATTTGTTAAAAAAATAAAAAAAAGAAAGAAAGAAAGAAAGAGATTGCACGGAATTATTTGTAAAGAGTCCTTTAAAAGAAAGCTGAGATTTGAAATCTATGAACAGAATAATTTCTCAGGAAAATAACGATGGTACTCTTAATACACAACAGAGTAAGGATATAAGATTTTATTTTATCAAATTCATGTTCGTGTTTGTTAGTTTTTCTCTTTTTTTTAAAATCTTTATTAGAAATTATTAAAGATTTGTTCTAATTTATCCTTTTATTTGTTTAATTTTATTTTGCAAACTGAGTATGCTGAATTTCGCACAGCATTTTGCTGTTATTTATGATCTCGCTGAGGCAATTGAGGTCGTTACAAATTGGCAAACGTTCACTGTTTGTGTGTGAGTGCATGCGTACGGTCACAGATGAATTTTTGAATCCATGTGCTATTGCTTGTCTGCAATAAACGGAGGCTACAATGCGTCACGAATTTATCTGCTACTAGAAAATAACCAAATATTGAAACGTACTCAAAGTTAAGTCTTGTCAGTTGTTTAAGAAAATGCAGTTTCTGTTGGAGCCATTGTTCCACCCGTCGTTGTTATCCAAATTGATTTAATGACCAGAAAGTTGTGCATATCGTGAAATATGCGACGATATTGCTTCAAAGATTTATGAAAGATTTCTACCTTAGAAATATTTGTCAGTTCCCATGCAGAAGGAATTAAACTCAACATCTTATATATTTTCGTTATAAACTCACCTTCTGGTAATTGCTGTGTCATTGAAGGCCACCAGGAGTGGTTTGTGTTTTGTAACAGAACGTGCGTCTAATATAGGAAGACAGAAAGAAGTAATGACTACTTTATTGCACCAACGATTTCTTAGAAGTGCCATAATTGTACTCTTCATCATTCTGCTCTTCGTCTATTTATTAAATAAAATAGCAAAATTAGATCGCGATGTCCACAAGAAAGCCATTACGCTCGCTTCGGAACGAATTTTATTTTGGGAATGTGAACGTAATTACAACTCCTTGTGGGAATCATCTGTCATGTTAAGGTGATACTGATGAGGATCCAATGCCTATTACCAAAACATTATTCCTGATAGGAAAATAAAATATGGTGTAGATATTAATGATAATTATGAAGATAATAATCTACAATATTAGTAAACGAAAACTCAACCAACGAAGCGGCTGTACAATAATTTATATCACCAGGTTCTTATATGAGACGCTGATTGCGTGCTTGTTTGCAATTAAGTTCAAAGATGAAATTTCTCATCGAAAGGAAATTTCGATGAGAAATTTCAGCACAGTTTTCGTCTTTCTACGTATCTCTGAACTTCGTACAGGAAACTTATAACATATGTGATCTTAACGCAATCAAAATGTTGGAAATTACAGTAGTCAGAAATGTTTATGGCAACGATTTTTTAGTTAACTGGTACCGATAGTGCATATTTTTCTTCATAACGATTTGTACCTAATTAAAAAAAAAGGAAATGTATTCACTTATTGCTGACGCAGAAGTGTGGAAAAGTTTCTCTTACTTTACTACAGTGGTAGACATTTTGAAGTTCAGTTCTTGCACGGACCAGAAAGTTTTTTAGGCTATTTTTCCGTCATGTTCCGAATTGATCGGACTTTGTTGTAGTGAAGTAGCTTTCTTTTTTTCTCTCTAATAAAAGACAGATTTTAGCCCTACATATCAGAAAAATCGATCGAAGATCTCACACTCTTCCTGAAGTTTCTAAACTCGTCGGTAGTCATTAACTCAGTTATCAGTGAATGCAAAAGGAACTATCGCGTTCAAGAAAGTTTGGGTTTAAAAGAGTTCAGCCTACTTATTTTGGAAATAAAAGACACTGGTGGATTTGCTTTTACTTCCCCTTTGGCAAGGAGGACTATAAATTAGTGACTTATTTTTATGTGTACACTATTAAAAGGTCGTGACCTTATCATTAGAATAGACCTGGCTGAGCGAGAAATTGACTGAAAAAAAAAACCTCTCATAGATCCTTTTGCAACCCATTTCTAACTTCCACTAATAGAATGATGGTGACCCAACAAACTACAAATTCTTATTATTTCTTGCAGTACAGAGAATAGAAACTTGCCTAGGGCTGCAAGGAAAGCACCTGACAAAAAATTAACCATTTTGTGCTATCATAGCAAAATCTTCAACACTTCTTACCGAAGTGAATTTCACCAGAAACAGGTGTTCGTTTTCTTTTTTTTCCCTTTATTTTGAAGGCCTTTCGTGAAGTAATGAAGAGGTCAACATCTAAGCGCCCATTGTGAATCCTCATAAAATGAAATACCGTTCCCTTTTTCAATGAACAGACTTCTGTTATGTTTACGTTTATAGTTGTAATCCAATGATAAACGTTTTGTAATTAAATCAATCAATCAACCCTTGCTCTACTGGATCCAATAAGTACAGTCAAGTAAATGGCTCTGAAGTAGACAATGTTTTCAATAGCAAACAGATAATTCTCAAAAAATCTTTATTGTTCGAGTACGAAAATCATCTGGATTTTTGTTTTAATATTTGATTTGATTTTAACAACAAAACTCGGTATTTCTCCCTTATATAATAACTCACCCTTATATAGTAGTCCGAGAGTGAGCTCTCTTTCATAACTCACTGATCCACACAGAGTGTGTGACCTTCCACTTGCTTTCCCAAGAGATGAAAGCTTACCTTAGTGGAAACTAAGATAAGTCAGTGGGACAGAAAAAGCAATTATTGTAGCCTTTATCCAGTCCAGCTTGAGGTCAAACGGTGAGCAGTCTCTGATCCTGCAGCTGCAGCTGAGATTAATGTGGTTTAATTTTTGTTTACGAAAACTACCCTTAGAAAAATACCGTGGAAAGTTTACCCCGTACAAACGGAAGGAATGGGGAATCTGCTATTGAATGAAACGGAAAAACGCTATTGGAACAGATGGACCAGCATCGGATTTTTTTTTAAAAAAAAGGACATCATTTTCAAAGACCAATTTCATAGATATTCTTAAGGAACTATTCATATTTTTCTTTTCAGATGTTATTGCTGAAATACGAGTAAACTACCGGATATTTTTATTTTATTATATTTTAAATCAACCTACATTCAGCGTAAAAATAAACTTCGGCAAGTAAAACTAAGTTGCGTGTCTCCAACTTTTTAAAACGAGTATTAGAAACAACCAATAAAAAAAATCCGAAAAAAAAAAAAAATTACGTTTGAACACCAGCACGGTTGTCATGATGAAGTTGTTTGATTGATGACGTAGAGTAATAGCTATGTAAAATGGCAAACATTTCTCCAAAAGATAAATATGCGAAAGAACAAAAAAAAAAAACGATCAAACATCGTTTTAAAACAATACCTTTCTGAGGTGTGTTATGCAGATTGGAATGGCTGGAATGGCTTACGCTAGCTATCCAGCGATCTGCCTGCCGCATCAGCGAAACATTGCTTTAGCTAGAACAGTGCAATTTCTAACAGGTGCACCACTAGGAATAAATCAATTGCATTATCCTATATCGCGAAACTTTGTTAAAGATGAGGCTGATTTCTAGTTTTTTCCTCTGAAGATACAATCAAATAGGCGAAGGCACCGAATTCTTTTCTCTAGATGTCCTAATTCGTTTCATCGTTTTCTGTCTGCTTCTAAGGAATGACGAGGCGGAATTGGGGTGTGATTGACGAACTAGAAGAGCAAGCCTCAGTGAAAACTGCATTGGCTTCAGCATTTCCATCAGTTACCCTGGTTGCCCTATCTTCCAGCTCCAAAGCTATCCCTCGAAATAATTTTTTTTTGGCTAGATGGGCCAAGCAAAAATGCTTTTCATCTTCCCCGTTATCTGTAGAAGAAAATATATAGATGGGGTAATATACGGTTATAAGCTCTAATCATGGCAGCAGGGTAACAGAAATAGCCGAACCTCAGTTTGAGCAGAGACTCAAAATGCTCTCTCACGACAAACCTCTACCCCCCCCCACTCACCGGGAGCAAAACTCCGGAAGAAATCTAGGAGTGAGCGAAACTCTCGAATCTCTGCGTCCCATTT
This sequence comes from Typopeltis vanoorti, assembly GCF_054136105.1. Taxonomy (NCBI): domain Eukaryota; kingdom Metazoa; phylum Arthropoda; class Arachnida; order Uropygi; family Thelyphonidae; genus Typopeltis; species Typopeltis vanoorti. Next base: position 131,149,281 of record NC_143555.1, read on the forward strand.
TAATCGCCTCTTACGATATGCATGAACGATTTTTAAGCAAAGCCCTTTCTAAAAACTAAGACGATTTCCTGGACCACTCCCCACTCCCTACGAGTGGCCGAAAGATCGTCCAACGTCAGCGTAGGTTCCACTCAGTGATGTCTCCCCCCACCACTGAGCATAACCGCTCATTCCAGGGAAAAGCATCCATCGACAAGGCTTCTCAAGGGCCACGCCGGTGGTGCACACCCTCCCCTAGAGGCTCAAAATGCTCTCTCAGGGCACTTGTTCACTTCATAGGTACCTGCACATGCGATAGACATCAGGCGGAATTTGTCTACATTCTTCCAGCAAAGCAGCACTGAGTTTCAGCGACAGATCGAGGATGTGCTGCACTGGACCTCAATCGCCTCTCCAGTTTGTCCCAAGGTATTGGGTTGAGGTCTGCGCCTGCGCAGGCCAGGGTAGTCGTTTATTGCCCATCTCTTCATACCATTCCATAACAGCTGCAGCTGAGGGGCATGGGGTATTATCGTCTTGATAGTAACACGGGTCCGTTCCATTAAAACCCCACAGTGTAGGCAGCACCTGATTATCCAGAATATCAAGGTACTGAGCTACCTTCACAGAACTATGGACAACAACCAGTGGTCCCTTTCCAAATCAGCTGAATGGATCCCACACCACTACTCCTCCATCACTAAACTTTACTGTGGGTACCATAGACTGTGGTAAAAAGCATTCATCTGGCTCTACACATCACGTACTGTCATCAAACTGGAAACAAGTGAGCCTTTAATCATCGCTCCAGAGTACTGTTTTCCACTGGTCAATTGAAGTTCACACGCTCTTTGTAGCAGGCCAGACGAGCTGCCTTGTTCGTTGTTGTGATATTCGGCTTGTGTGCCGCTGCTCTTCCGGGGAAACCCAGTAAATGGAGTTCTTTTCGAACCGTATTAGTGATCAACTGGCGCTCTGGAACTCATCACGGATGGTCGGTGAAAATTGTAGCCCGTTTTTGGGTACCACTTGTTTTAACACCTTCCTGTCTCTGTCAGTCATTTCTTATTAGAATACCCACCGTTTAACAGGAAACAAATACCCCAAATGTATTGGAAAATTAGTACAACCATCTATATAAAATAAAATAAAATAAAAAAACCGTATGTTTGAGTGACACCAGTATATAATTAATTATTCAGAAAATCTAATCACACCCGCCATCACGACATACTCTAAGAATTCCCACAGACGACAATGACGGATGTGTGTCACCCTGGGAAAATTCAAAGATATCTTATCTCAAAACATAGCCCACAACTCCATAGCCAAACCAAAATACCACACAAAGACATAACGTCACGATTCCTTATCTAATCTTGATCTTGATCTGGTCAGAAGTGTCCCACCAATCACGACACGATTTCTTATCCACTAATATCATCCTTTCCATTCAAAACAACAACGTCACTTATTTACAAATAACAAATGACGACATTTATTTACAAATAACAAATGACGTCACTTATCTACATCTGAAAACAACACACACCCACGTCACCATTCCTTATCTTATCTTGATCTTCATCTTGTCAGAATTGCACCACCAATCACAACACGAATCCTTATCTCTACCATCACCCATAATCCCATACGCGAACCAAAACACAAGAGCTGAAGCCAGTGACACACATGCCCACAGGGAAATTCCAAACATTCCACACCCATGAAGCTATGCACACAATGTCGTCATCGACCAATCACGTCACGATTCCTTATCTTATCTTGATCTTGAGCTTGTCAGAAGAGCCACCCCTACTACTTCGGCTATTGCTATTACCCTCTTGCCATGATCAGAACTTTAATAGCTCAATAACACCTTATCCCTACACTGTCCTAACAGATAACGGGGAAGATGAAAAGCGTTCTTTCTTCGCCCCTTTAAGCCAGTCCTTATAAGGAAGTCATTAAATCTATATAAAAAAAAAAAAAAAAAAAAGAAATATATATATATAGATATAGATATAACCACACACTATGCTAATTTTAAAAAAAGATTAGTAATTTAAAAAAGTATATTAACGTACTTATTATTCAATAGATAGTTAATAACTTAATTTAAGCAATTTAAAGAAAAGTTTTTAATTGTTTATGAAAAATAGTATACAGTTAAACTTTATGCATATAATAATTATATAAAAATTCTAAAACCATGCTTTACTAGTGTGTTTTCGTGATCACGAACACCGTCCAACTATGCGCGATTTTTGTAACATTGTCAAAGAAAACTGAGGAAAATGTAGCGAAAAATAAAGGTATAAAAATGATTTTACTACCGATTGTCAAAGTACCGGGTTTGATGCCGCCTAGCCGTGATCCTAATTCATGTAGAAATCTGAGTGGATTATTAGGGATCTGTATATTATGTTTATTGTGTATTTCATGCTATTGTCGCTATTTTGATTTTAAAAATTGGTGTTTTCGCATTTTCGAAATGAATTTGTTTTTCGGTCAGATTGCATTTTTTTGGTAAATGCCACGATGCTACCTCCCCTTTTGTTTGGTGTACATAAATTGTAGGTTTGGTAATTATTAATGTTGTACGCATAAGTTTCTGTGTCGTTTATGGCCGCCTCGGTCAATGTTTCGTTATACTTCTTATGTTTGTGTGTACGGTAGTGAAGTCGGTATTAGTGGAAATGTTGCGTGTCTATTTCTTCAAAGAGACAAAGACTATGAAGTTTATATTGCCTGACTGTATATGTTCCCCTAGATTTCAGATCCCCATTATATGGTTTTTAAAGTAATTTAAATCTTGTTCTTAAGGATGTGGAGAGTTAATGTGCTATATTGATAGGCTGTGTAGGTCGGATTCTCTTGCAATTATATAAACTCGAGTGTTTTCATTCTGTGTCATAAATATCTAGTTTTTCTCTGTTTTTGTTTTCCTTGCCTGATATATTAGATTTTTAAAGTATGGAGTCCAGTGTTCAGATATACAGATTGGTGTTGGAGTTTCTTATCAGTTAGGATCGATGTTGTCGGCCTTGTTTTCTTGCTTGCTGCAAGAATGCGGTCTCTCAGACCTCTGCTGGTAAAATGAGGATGATTGATAGAGGCTTCTCTTTGTTTTATAATAATAATAATAATAATAATAATTGGTAAAAGTTCCATTTTGTAAATGGAAAAGGGGCGAATTCATTATCTAGCTAAAGCATATAAATGTCTGTAAAATGATTGTCTTAAAAATATAATCCTAAGAGTAGTTTATATACTGTGCAATTTTTAAAAAATCAGTAATTTCAAAAAATATATTATAGTAATTATTATTTAATAAATAATGAATAACTTAATTTAAGTAAATTAAAGAAATTTTTCTAATTGTTTATAAAAAGTATTATACAGTTTAACTTTATACATATAGTAAGGATATAAAACTTCTAAAAGGCTGCTATACTAGTGTGTGGGTGATTGATTCATTCAATCCAATAACCTTGGAGGGTAACGGATGGCAATGCTGTAGCCAATGAAGATCTAACTGAGGCTCGGCAATTGTTGTTACCTTCCTGCCATGATCAGAGCTTTAATAGCTCAGTAACACCTTATCCCTACACTGTCCTCTACAGATAATGGGGAATATGAAAAGCATTCTTGCTTCGCCCCTTTAAGCCAGTCCTTATAAGGACTTAATACTAGTGTGTGAAGAGAGAGTATTTTAGTGGTTGAGTCCTTTTTAGGACTTCCAGGGTAACAAATGGCAATGCTGTAGCCAATGAAATTTTAACTGAGGCTCGGCTATTGCCGTTACCTAGCCATGACTAGAGCTTTTTAGCTCAATAACACCCCATCCACACAGATTTTCTTCATTCAGATGACGGGATAAAGAGTCAAGGACTCAGTCCATTGCCCTGTTTTTTTAAGAACTTACTAGTGTGTGTTCTCATAATCATCGAAATATTTCGGTCATTATTGGTATGAGAGGTTCTGTTTGGGGTAGGTTTTTGCCTGTCTCTGAGTAGGGCCACAGATGAGATTATGACTCTGTCTGGTGGTGGTGGGGTGAGCCTGCCAATGCTGATCAGTTCTTCTTGGTGACGGAGTGAGCCTGTCACTGAGTAGAACAACGCTGAGTTGGGCGATCTTTCGGGATCGTCTAATTTTTAGAGACGGCTTTACTTAGATATCGTCCATTGTGGTAACATTGTCAAATTAAACCGAGGGGGAAGTAGTGGCAAATAACGATATAAAAAAGATTTCTGAAGAGGAGCGAGAGATGCTAACGCCAACAACTGGTTAAAATTAATATTATGAATATCATTATTTTTTATTCTCTTAAGACACATTTCTATGTAGTACTTTAGCACCATATAAAACCGTCCGAAGGAAACTGGAAATGATTTTCAGTATGCTTCATCTAAAAGTCTAATACTTGCTGGTCAAGTGCATAATGTATTTGTTGATCACCAACTATCAAGATATGGATTCCAATCTCGCAGTGGTGGTTTGGATGTTGGTGAATTTTTTAGGTGATTGACAAAGTTTAACCACTCCGTGATAGACCACCATTCCTTTTTAGTTATAGTTCCGAAGCCGTGTTATGATTCCCCACAACATGATATCACCTCCAGTACGTTTGAGTTATGTTTACAAAGCAAACTGGATTTCATTGCGTCTTAGGCCTCCAGCCAAACTCTGCGTACCATCGGTAGAGAACAAGCTGTACCTTGATTCGTCGAACACATTGTTTTTTTCCAGTATCCACTCACGGTGTTCCTAATACCACTGTAGATAAACCTTTCGGTTCTGTCTTCGTAGAAATCAGTGGTTTTCGTATTGAGAATGCGACTTGAAGAGTTCTTATCCTCTTCAATTCCCTGCGCATAGTTTGGTGAGATGTCATTAAATGCTTTGGTAAATTGCTGCGCAGAGGAAGTGCTGTTTGTCAGTACAAGCCTTCTCAGACGAGTGCTTCTCGTTTCTTACAGACTGCCTTAGGACCACAGTTACGCTCCTAGACAAGCAAAGTAGGTAATTTTTCCACTGATTAAACACCCGGGATATCCAATCTTTTGAGAAACCAGTGAGCGCTGCCGTTTTCAAAAGTGTGGTTCCAGCCAGACGGACATCCCCACAATAAGCCCTTTATAGAACTCCGAAAGATCCTTTGTTTTTCCCATTGTGATCAGCGCTATGGACGATTATGACCAGCAGCATTCTTAAATAATTGCCTAGAACAACCGGTGACGCAAGTGACCAAGTTATTTATTTATTCCGTATGATGATACAACGGCCGCGAGCCCCTTTTAGGGGAGGTACGGCACCATCTCAGTCTCCCTATTTTTATCAGAGCTTAGGACCGGCATAGCTGATGACTCAGGCGGCTGGGAGGGACCGTTTCTTAACTATTCCTGACTGTAATTCGTGTGTGTTCACGGGGCTGGTTTGGCTGTTCTTTGGTACGAAAAACCCGAGTTTCTGGGTGAAAAACCCCTATTTCCATATGAGACCGGTTAACTAACCTTTCGTTGAAAGAGACCAGATAAAAATTTCTAACCTCAGTGACGGAATCGAACGCCGGTCTTTCCGACCAAAGGCCTTCGTCTATACCGACTCTGCCACGGAGGCTCTATGTGACCAAGAGTTTTGCATATACGCTGCGTAAGTGACTTTTACGTGCATCTGATTAAAAGTTTCTAATTCAGCGTCTGGTATGTGTATGAAGCATCATTTGAAACTTTTTGATTTGCAGATTAACTGGGATTAGAGGTTTGAAGGAACGTCAGTAGGTTAAAGAAATACCCGCTTGAGAAAGAGAGAGAGAGAGAGAGAGAGAGATCTTTCGAAGAATGTAGACGCTTTTAATTAATATTTTCTTCCCGTTGGCTTGGCTAAGCACAAATAATTAACGATGTAATGCATTAGAGTTATAAAATTGTATCGTAAAATAACATGTTTTGCCTCCAGCTGAGAGAAGCTGTCCTAATAAGTTTGATTTAGTGGAAGTGTGGCTATCAGAATCACCGAACAGACTGTAAGTTAGTTTCTAGTTCCCCCCCCCCCCCACCCCCCCCCCCCCCCACCCCCCCCCCCCCCCACCCCCCCCCCCCCCCACCCCCCCCCCCCCCCACCCCCCCCCCCCCCCACCCCCCCCCCCCCCCACCCCCCCCCCCCCCCACCCCCCCCCCCCCCCACCCCCCCCCCCCCCCACCCCCCCCCCCCCCCACCCCCCCCCCCCCCCACCCCCCCCCCCCCCCACCCCCCCCCCCCCCCACCCCCCCCCCCCCCCACCCCCCCCCCCCCCCACCCCCCCCCCCCCCCACCCCCCCCCCCCCCCACCCCCCCCCCCCCCCACCCCCCCCCCCCCCCACCCCCCCCCCCCCCCACCCCCCCCCCCCCCCACCCCCCCCCCCCCCCACCCCCCCCCCCCCCCACCCCCCCCCCCCCCCACCCCCCCCCCCCCCCACCCCCCCCCCCCCCCACCCCCCCCCCCCCCCACCCCCCCCCCCCCCCACCCCCCCCCCCCCCCACCCCCCCCCCCCCCCACCCCCAATTTTCATAAAAACACAGATCATTGGTAGGTATATTTAAATTATATTAACAATGAAAGACATAAATATTATTATTTGATATAACCCTTTCTGATTATTAGCAATTAATTCGTCTCTGTTAAAAGTGTATTACTTAAATAAAATGTTTTATATATATTTATTCATTTAATATATATATATATATATAAAGAAACATTTTATTTAAATGAATGGGCAGTAGATGGCGGCGTTGTGTGTAAATAATAATGGTAGTAGCGGTTTTGTGCAGTTGGTGGATTAAATGGTGGAGACGGAGTTGGAGAGTGCCCTTAATAATAATAATAATAATTGATAAACGTTCATTTTGTAAACGGAAAAAGGAGCGAATTCATTATCTCGCTGAAGCACATAAAATGTCTGTAAAATGGTTGTCTCAAAAAAAAAAAAAAAAAAAAAATCCTAACTGTATTTATATACCGTGCTAATTTTTTTTAAAAAACAGTTATTTCAAAAAAATATATTAAAGCACTTATTATTCAATAAACAATTTATAACCTACTTGAAGTAATGTAACTAAAATACTCTAATTGTTTATGAAAAGTGGAATACAATAAAATATTATGCATATAATCATAATATAAAATGACTAAAGGCCTGCTTTTATAGTCCTAAAGACGTCCAATGATCTAGCTGTAGGCTATCAGCCTAAGGATACATTCAAACACAAAAGGCCAAAAGCCATTTTAACTTCCTTGAGTGGTGTATAATCTCCATGCCCATTCTGGGCGAGCAAACTGCTCATAATATTTTCCCTCACTGTGACTGTAACAGACAACGGGGAATATGAAAAGCTTTTCGCTTCACCTCTTAAGTCATAAATGTCAATTGCCAATTTGTAGTGTTTATTATTATTATTATTATTATTATTATTTTTTTTTTTTTGGCTAGAGGTATTCCCGTGTGGTGGCCGGGATGAGAATAGTCCCAATTTAGCTCATACATGTCGTACGAGGCTACTAAAATGGGTATCCTGGGAGGGTAATGGATGGCAATGCCGTAGCCAATGAAGTTCTAACTGAGGCTCCGGTATTGCAGTTACTCTCCTGCCATGATGAGAGCTTTATATATAGCCAATAACACCCTATCCTTCACTGTCCTCTTCAGATAACTTGCTTCGCCCATCTAGCCAGTCCTTTTAAGGACTAAGGACTTTTGTAGTGTTTGTTGAAATGATCATCAACACTTTAATAATAAAATGAGTCAGAACATTTGTAGTAATATTGCCAAAGATAACCTGGGGGGAATGCAGTGGAAAATAACGGTATAAAAATGATTTCTGGAGAGGAGATAGATGGTAACGCCAGCAACTCTGTTAGAACTAAGATTATAAAACTATCATTACCTTTTATTATAAGAAACATTTCCATGTAGTATTTTAGCAGTATATAAAACCGTCCGAATTAAATTAGAAGTGATTTTCAGTATTCTGCAGCTTTCTAAAAGTCTAATAATTGCTGGCCTAGTGCATAATGTCTTTACTGATCGCCAATTAATAAACTGTAGATTCTAATGTCGCAGTGGTGGGTTGGATGTTCGTAATTAGTAAATTTTAACGTCTCCATGATAGACCACCATTCCTTTTTAGTTATAGTACCGAAGTCGTGTCATGGTGCCCTACGCCATATTATCACCTCCAGAAGTTTGAGTTGTGTTTACAAAGAAAACTGGATTCATTACTTCATGGGCATCCCGCGAAACTCTGTGCATACCATCGGTACAGAACAAGCTCTACCGTGACTGGTCCAACATATGACTTTTTTTTCCCAGTGTCCAGTCACGGTGTTCCTAATACCACTGCAGAAAAACATTTCGATTTTGTCTTCGTAATAATCAGTGGTTTCCGTATTAAGCATGCGACTGGCAGTACCTATCCTCTTCAATTCCCTGCGCATAGTTCGGTGAGATGTGCGTCGAGAACAGCTTTCATGAAATGCTTCGGTCAACTGCTGCGCAGAGGAAGTTCTGTTTGTCCGTACAAGCCTTCTCAGGCGACTGCTTCTCATTTCTTACAGACTGTCCTAGGAGCACAGTTACGCTCTTAGACAAGCAACGTGGATTATTTTTCCACTGATTAAACACCCGGAATATCACACCTTTTGAGAAATCAGTGAGCTCTGCTGTTTTCAAAATCGTGGTTCCAGCCAGACGGGCACCCAAAATAAGCCCTTCATCGAACTCCGAAAAATTCTTTGTTTTACCCATTGTGATCAACACTATTGACGATTACAACCAGCAGTATTCTTAAATAGTTGCCTAGAACAACCGGTAACGCACGCGACCAGATTTATTTATTTATTTCGTATGACGGTACGACGGCCGTCATACGAAATATGACGTCCCCCTTTTAGGGGGAGGTACGGCACCATCTCAATTCCCCTATTTTTATCCAAGCTTGGGACCGGCATTGCTGATGAGTTAGTTCTATGGCTGGGAGGGACAGTTTCTTAAGTATTCCTGACTGTGAGGGACCGTTTCTTAAATATTGTTGACTGTAATTCGTGTTTGTGTGTGTGTTCACGGGGCCTTTTTGCTTGTTTGGAGCACGAAAAACTCGTACTTTCGGGTGAAAATCCTCCTACCACCGTATGAGACCGGCTAACTCACCTTTCGTCGAAAGAGACCATTTAAAGGTTCCTGCAGTCGTCGACAGGAATCGATCCAGGTCTTTCCGACCCTTCGTCTATACCGACTGAGATAAGGAGGCTCCATGTGACCAAGCGCGTATTTTGTATATATGATTAAGTTTTGCATATACGCTGCGTAAGTGACGTTTATGTGAATCTGATTAAAGGTTTCTAATTCAGTGTCTGGTAGGTGTATGAAGTTAACATCATTTGAAACTTTTTGAATGGAAAATTAACTGGGATTAGAGGTTTGAACTAACGTCAGTAGCTTAAAGAAATACCCTCTTGTTGGGAGGGAAGGAGGGAGAGAGAGAGAGAGAGGGTCTTTCGAAGAATGTCGACACTCATGATTAATATTTTTTTCCCCGTCGGCTTGGCTAATCACAAGTAAATACGATGTAATTCATTAGAGTTATAAAATTGTATCACAAGTAACATACGATGTTTTGCCTCCCGCTGAGAGAAGCTGTCTTAATATCATTGATTTTAGTGTAAATGTGGCTATCAGAGTTTTTAAATCACTGAACAGACACTGTAAGTTAATTTCCAGTGCAAAACAGAGTAGAGTTTGCTGTTGATTTTGTGTATTCTTTGAGGGGGGGGGGGCACAATAAAAGCTTTTTTATCAGAAATCCGAACGTCAGAGTTGTGAGGATTAAAGAGCGCGAACAGGGCGAAGACTGATTTTGCTTTTTGATGATATCAAGAATAGACGAGGCATCTCTGTTGGGTGACAAGGTCAAATGCGAGTGACTAATGGAGATGTTTCGAATTCTCAAAAAGGCCTTTCCTGTATTTTCTTGTAAAATTGAAACAGGAATAAATTCAGAATATGATCACAATATACTTTTCACACCGTGTAGAATCCTCTTTTATACTGTATTTTCATTAGAACAAATAGTCCAGATAGCGTCATTCACGCCTCTCTGTTACAATGTCCTGCTCTTTGTCCTGTTCTGAATAATTTTTAATGCATTCTCAGACGAGTTTCAACAGCGATTCAGAATCACGAGTGAGCAACTCCCCAACTCAGGATTTGCGAACTATTTGAAATATGTTCGTTCTTCTGTAAAGAAGGATTGAGAGAAATCGTTATGTAGTAGAAATAAAGTGAATAATATTTCCTGATCTAGAATTTTAAGAACCATCTCAATGTAACCATTATTTCTGTTACCTCATCTGCGCTGTGATTTTGAGTTGATTACAAGACTCCGTTGTAATGGCAGAGCTTAAGCAGATGATCGTATTTTTATGTCAATTCAACCCATGCAAGCTTGTTAGCCTACCATGGGTTGTCTATTGTTAATATTATAGGTGGGCTTAGAGTTAGAGAATTGAGACGCTCATCTCTAGATACCAAATATTGAAATTGTTTCAATCATTTTAGGCCTACCGTAGGTGGGTGGTTCAGGTCTCACACTCTGTTTGTTGCTGAGTGAGAAGTATGCTGGAATTCCATCAATATTTGCGTTTATTTCTTTTTTATTGATGCGATGATCCAGAATTTCACTGCCTTCGCAATTATAGAATCATTAGAAAATGCAACCTCCATTTTTTTTTTTTTTGCTCAACCTATATATCCCCCCCCACCGCTGGCTAAAAGCCTCTCCCATTGCTGGAGGGGAGGGGGGGGTCTACTTCTCCCATGGGATCCAGTCCATCTTGGGAGAGAGTGTTTGTACCCTTGTATGAATGAATGTATGAAGGTGAAAGACAATCACAAAAATCCGTGCCGACGGCAAGATTCGAACCAACTCGCAGCCGAACGGATTCGCTAACCACTTGCTCAACCAGGCCGACAACCTCTAGTTTTGAGTATTAATAATGATTCGACATTTTCTGTCAACACAGGGTCACTAATTATTGTTTCAGTTTTTTTTTTTTTGATCATTGTTTGTTTTCACAGCATGAAATAATGGGAGAGAATACAAAAGTCTCGAAAACACACTGAAGGATTCGGTCAATAAAATATCCATCTTTTATAAACACGTACTATCAAAATATCAAGAAAATCATGCTAAATAAGAATTAAATCTTTCCCAGTTCTTCGTTTGATTATGCGATTAATACACAGGACAACTAATTTAGTTCCGGTTTATATTTTGGAATTCATTAGCGAGAGTCAGGTTTTCTAAAGGAAATTTTCCACCTAAGAAATACGATATGTCATTTACCGAGGACATTAAAGCAAACATTACTGTGATGAAAATCATTTGTCGATAGAATCAGTAATTTTGAAGTATAATGCAATCTCTCTCTCTCTCTCTCTCTCTCTCTCTCTCTCTCTCTCTAAATGGACAAACCGAACGGATTTCCCAAAGTCTGGTACCTGGTCCGTAGAGGGAAACAAATACCTGGGGATTTAACTAGGAAACATCATCATCATCATCATCATCATCATCAAATTCCTGCCATGTACCCTCAAGGGGTGAACAGGATATGATAGTACTACGTGAAAAAAATTACATCATTACTAACTTCCTATCTATACTTTTCCTCCAAATCAGTCTGTTACTTGTCAAGACTCCAACATTATCCGATCTTATATTTCTATTGTCTAAGGCACTTTGTACCGTATCAATCCACCTATATCTTGGTCTTCCTCTGGATCGTTTTGCTGCCAACCTGGCAGAGAATACTTGTTTTGCTAATCTTTCTTCGCCCATTCTGTTTAAGTGACCATACCACCTGAGATTAGCTCTGCTAATGCATTCCTGGATGCTGACAATGTCAAGTTCTTTCCTAATATCCTCATTTTTAATATGATATTGCCATTGATGCCATCTATTCATGTCTAATCTTTCTCAGGACTCTCATATCTGCAGTCTCTAGTCTTTGGTCAAGTGTTTTACTTCTGACCCAGCTCTCAGATCCATAAGTTAAAATTGGTTTGAACACTGTCTTGTATATAGCTAATTTAGTATTCCGACTAATTTCTCTCTTATTCCATATGAATTTATTCAATCGACTTCCTACCATACCAGCTTTGCTGATTCTGTTGTCTATTTCTATATTTAATTTACCATCTTCAGTAAAAATCGTGCCAAAGTAGCTGAAATGTTTTACTTGTTCCACAGGTTCTCTATTCACAACACAGTTGACATTTTCAATAATTCTGCCTATTTTCATTGTCTTTGTCTCTTTACTGCTGACCTTCATACCATATCTATTACAACAGCTATTCAATTTAGTCAGAGAATCTTGCAGACTTCTAGCGGATTTATTTAGAAGTATAACATCATCTGCATAAAGCAAAGAGCTGACATTAACATCTCCAATTTTGATATCATGTTTAATACCACTTTCCTTCATAATGTGATCCATATAGATAATGAATAACAGAGGGGATAATGTACATCCCTGTCTCACACCAGATTTAACATTAAACCATCTTCCTGTACTTCCTTCAATTCTAACTGCTGACTTACAACTCAAATAAAGACTAAGTATTGCTTGATATAATGCCCCATTGACACCATATAACTGTAGCGTATTGAATAGCTTCTCTCTTGGTACCTTGTCATATGCCTTTTCCAAATCAACAAAACTTAAATACAGATCTCTGTTATATTCCCATGCTTTCTCGACTATTTGTCGTAAAGTGAAGATCTGATCCTGACAGCCTCTATTTAGCCTGAATCCAGCTTGTTCTTCACCAAGCTTTTCTTCCACAATTCTTCTCAACCGTTTCTCAAGTACACTTGCATAGATCTTGCCAGGAACACTCAGTAGGGAAATACCTCTGTAATTCTCACATTCAGTTTTATTTCCCTTTTTATATATGGGTACTATGAGAGCTCTACTCCAATCATCGGGAATTTGTTTCTCTGTCCAGGCTTTCTGAACTATGCAGTGCAGCCACTGTAAGACTCTTATACCACCATACTTCAGCATTTCTGGTCGAATATCATCTACTTCTGCTGCCTTTCCACATTTCAAGCCTTTGATGGCTTTTTCTACTTCAAGTATGGATATGTATTCCTGACTGCATGCCTGGGCAGTGTTTTTTACCACTGTGCTATCATCACTG